>NC_036863.1:41075113-41339626 GCF_002910315.2 Salvelinus sp. IW2-2015 | reverse complement strand
CATATACACTTCAACTATGAGAGACGGAATCTAAAAACAAAAATCCAGAAAAATCACATGTAATGATTTTTAGTAATTCATTGCATTTTATTGCATTGACAACAGTATGTGATACATCAGGAAAAGCAGAACTTAATATTTGTAACAGAAACCTTTGTTTGCAATTACAGAGATCATACGTTGTCCTGTAGTTGCTTGACTAGGTTTGCACACACTGCAGCAGGGATTGCCCCTCCTCCCTACAGATCTTCTCCAGATCCTTCAGGTTTCGGGGGCTGTCGCTGGGCAAATACGGACGTTCAGCTCCTCCAAAGATTTTATTGGCGTTCAGTCTGGGACTGGGCTAGGCCACTCCCAGGACCTTGAGATGCTTCGTACGGACCACTCCTTAGTTGCCATGGCTGTGTGCTTCTTCGTTGTCATGCTGGAAGACCCAGCCACGACCCATCTTCAATGCTCTTACTGAAGGGAAGGAGGTTGTATGGCCAAGATCTCGCGATACGATGGCCCCATCCATCCTCCCCTCAATACGGTGCAGTCTCCTGTCCCCTTTGCAGGAAAAGCATCCCCAAAGAATATGTTTCAAACTCCATGCTTCACGGTTGTGTGGTGTTCTTGGGGATTGTACTCATACTCTTCCTTCCTCCAAACACGGCGAGTGGAGTTAGACCAAAAAGCTCTATTTTGTTCATCAGACCACATGCTCTTCTCCGCATTCCTCCTCTGGCTCTCCAATGGTCATTGGCAAACTTCAGAAAGGCCTGGGACATGCCACTGGCTTAAAGCAGGGGACCTTGCGTGCGCTGCAGATTTTATTTAATCCACTGGCGGCGGTAGTGTGTTACTAAGAGTTTTCTTTGAGACTTGGTCCCAGCTCTCTTCAGGTCATTGACCATCCTGCCGTGTAGTCTGCGGCTGATCCCAGCCTTCCTCATGATATTGATGCCCCACGAAGGTGAAATCTTGCATGGAGCCCCGAACGAGGGTGATTGCCCGTCATCTTTCAACTTCTTCCATTTTCTAATAATTGCGCCAACAGTTGTTGCTTCTCCCCAAGCTGCTTGCCTATTGGTCCTGAGCCATCCAGCCTTGTGCAGTCTTACAATTTTATCCCGATGTGCCTTACACAGCTCTCTGGTCTTGCCAATTGTGGAGAGGTTGATATCTGTTTGATTGAGTGTGTGGACAGTGTCTTTTATAACAGGTAACGAGTTTCAAAACAAGGTGCATTAATACAGGTATGATGGAGAACAGGAGGCTTCTAAGAAAAACTAACAGGTCTGTGAGAGCCGGAATTCTTACTGGTTGGTAGGTGATCAAATACCTTATGTCATGCAATAAAATGCAAATTATTATTTAAAAAATCAACAATTTATTTTCCTGGATTTTGTTTTAGATTTCCGTCCTCACAGTTGAAGTGTAACCTTAATGATAAAAATTACAACCTCTACATGCTTGTAAGTAGAGAAACGTGCAAAATCGGCAGTGTTATCAAACTTGTTATCTCCCCACTGATATATTTCACCTTTATTTAACCAGTGAGCTAGTTGAGAACAAGTTTTCATTTACAACTGCGACCTGGCCAAGATAAAGCAAGCAGTGCAACACAAACAACAACAAGATACACATGGAATAAACAAGCGTACAGTCAATAACACAATAGAAAAAAAGAAAGTATATACAGTGTGTGAAATGGCGTGAGAGGTAAAGCAATAAATAGGCCATAGTAGCGAAGTAATTACAATTAGCAGATTAACACTGGAGTGATAGATGACAGATGAATAGTGCAAGTAGTGATACGTGTGCACAAAGAGCAGAAAAGTAAATAAAACAATATGGCGATGATAGGTAGATTGGGTGGGCTATTTACAGATGGACTATGTACAGGCAGCGATCGGTTAGCTGCTCAGATAGCTGATGTGTAAATTAGTGAGGGAAATATGTCTCCAGCTTCAGCGATTTTTGCAATTCGTTCCAGACTGGCAGCAGAGAACTGGAAGGAAAGGCGGCAAAGGAGTGTTGGCTTTGGGGATGATCAATAAGAATATACCTGCTGGAGCGCATGCTACGGGTGGGTGTTGTTATTGTGACCAGTGAGCTGAGATAAGGCGGAGCTTTACCTAGCATAGACTTATAGATGACCTGGAGCCAGTGGGTCTGCGACGAATATGTAGCGAGGGCCAGCCCGACTAGAGCATACAGTTCGCAGTGGTGGGGTTATAGACTTGTAACAAAAAGGATGGCACTTTGATAGACTGCATCCAGTGTTTGCTGAGTAGAGTATTGGAAGCTATTTTGTAGATGACATCGCCAAAGTCGAGGATCGGTAGGATAGTCCGGTTACTAGGGTAAGTTTGGCAGCACCAGTTGAATAGGCAGGCCCTGACACAGAGCCTCATTTTCAGAATTTTCACTTCCTGTATGGAAGTTTGCTGCCAAATGAGTTCTGTTTTACTCACAGATATAATTCAAACAGTTTTAGAAACGTCAGAGTGTTTTCTATCCAATAGTAATAATATGCATATTGTATGATCTAGAACAGAGTACGAGGCCGTTTAATTTGGGCACGATTTTTTCCCAAAGTGAAAACAGCGCCCCCTATTCACAAGAAGTTAATGCGTTTGAGCCAATCAGTTGTGTTGTGACAAGGTAGGGGTGGTATACAGAAGATAGCCCTATTTGGTAAAAGACCAAATCCATATTATGGCAAGAACAGCTCGAATAAGCAAAGAGAAATGACAGTCCATCATTACTTTAAGACATGAAGGTCAGTCAATCCGGAAAATTTCAAGAACTTTGAGTTTCTTCAACTGCAGTCGCAAATACCATCAAAAGTCATGATGACACTGGCTCTCATGAGGAAGGCCACAGGAAAGGAAGACCCAGAGTTACCTCTGCTACAGAGGATAAGGTCATTAGAGTTAACAGCACCTCAGATTGCAGCCCAAATAAATGGTTCACAGAGTTCAAGTAACAGACACATCTCAACATCAACTGTTCAGAGGAGACTGCGTGAAGAAACCACTACTAAAGGATACCAATAAGAAGAAGAGACTTGCTTGGGCCAAGAAACACAAGCAATGGACCTTAGACCGGTGGAAATCTGTCCTTTGTCCGATGAGTCCAAATTTGAGATTCTTGGTTCCAACCGCCGTGTCTTTGAGACGCCGAGTAGGTGAACGGATGATCTCCGCATGTGTGGTTCCCACCGTGAAGCATGGCGGAGGAAGTGTGATGTTGTTGGGGTGCTTTGCTGGTTACACTGTCTGTGATTTATTTAGAATTCAAAAGCACACTTAACCAGAATGGCTACCATTATCTCCCAACCTCAACCCAGTTGAGATGCTTTGGGATGAGTTTGACGACAGAGTGAAGGAAAAGCAGCCAACAAGTGCTCAGCATATGTGGGAACTCCTTCAAGACTGTTGAAAAGCATTCCTCATGAAGCTGGTTAAGAGAATGCCAAGAGTGTGCAACGTTGTCATCAATGCAAAGGGTGGCTACTTTGAAGAATGTAAAATATTAAATATATTTTTGATTTGTTTAACACTTTTTTTGGTTATTACATGATTCCATATGTGTTATTTCATAGTTGTGATGTCTTCACTATTATTCTACAATGTAGAAAATAGTAAAAAATTAAGAAAAACCCTTGAGTAGGTGTGTCCAAACTTTTGACTGGTACTGTATGTGTATATTTCAAAGAAGAAAAGTTATTGCACTGTCACGCCTGACCTTAGAGATCCTTAATATTCTCTATGTTTGGTTAGGTCAGGGTGCGACTCGGGTGGGAAAGTCTATGTTTTCTATTTCTTTGTTTTTGGCCGAGTATGGTTCCCAATCAAAGGCAGCTGTCTATCGTTGTCTCTGATTGAGGATCATATATAAGTTGTCGTTTTCCTTTTGGGTTTTGTGGGATCTTGTTTTCTGTTTAGTTTCTTAGCCTTACAGAACTGTGCGCTTTCGATTTTTGACTTTGTTATTTTGTTTGGTGTCATCAATAAAGTTACGATGTACGCCTACCACGCTGCACCTTGGTCCACTCATTCTACCACCAACGAGAGCCGTTACATGCACACTGACCTACATTGCCCTAAAACATGTGGAAGTCAATCTAACTATGCAATGTGGGATAGTGTCAGTGGTGTCCCATTCACTGGTGTAACATTTTTTTGATAGATACTTGTTCTATTTTGGTAGTTATTTAAGATTAAGTATTTTTACCATTGTATTTCTTTTTATTACAGTTTTTATATTGTTTTTGATATCTGATTTTGATTTGTTACATTTTTTTTACTACTTTTACTATCTCTATTGCATTTTATCTTCATTTAACTGCATTTTAAAACAATAATTCAGCTTTATCTGGAAACAATTTTTTGGGAAAAGTCTGGTACTGTTCTCTGACATTCTGATGGTTTGAAAAATAAATGAAAAACTTTTCCAGAAAAACAAAGAAGCTTCTACCTCTATCTCTCTACCATGTCTGTTAGCTAAGGCAAGCAGCTGGGGGTACAATTATAGTAGCTATTTCAAACCCCATTAGCTCTTGTCCTAGAAGCCATTACATTCTTGTCCTTACAGAGGAGAGGACAGTGAATTTTATTTATAAAAAAATATATACAGTGGGGAGAACAAGTATTTGATACACTGCCGATTTTGCAGGTTTTCTACTTACAAAGCATGTAGAGGTCTGTATTTTTTTATCATAGGTACACTTCAACTATGAGAGACGGAATCTAAAACAAAAATCCAGAAAATCACATTGTATGATTTTTAAGTAATTATTTGCATTTTATTGCATGAACTAAGTATTTGATACATCAGAAAAGCAGAACTTAATATTTGGTACAGAAACCTTTGTTTGCAATTACAGAGATCATACGTTTCTGTAGTTCTTGACTAGGTTTGCACACACTGCACAGGGATTTTGGCACTCCTACAGTATCTTTCAGATCCTTTCAGGTTTCGGGGCTGTCGCTGGGCAATACGGACGTTCAGCTCCCTCCAAAGATTTTCTATTGGTTCAGGTTCTGGAGACTGGCTAGGCCACTCCAGGACCTTGAGATGCTTCTTAGGGGAGCCACTCCTTAGTTGCCATGGCTGTGTGCTTCGTGTCGTTGTCATGCTGGAAGACCCAGCCACGACCCATCTTCAATGCTCTTACTGAGGGAAGGAGGTTGTTGGCCAAGATCTCGCGTACATGGCCCCATCCATCCTCCTCAATACGGTGCAGTCGTCCTGTCCCCTTTGCAGAAAGCATCCCAAAGAATAGTGTTTCCACTCCATGCTTCAGGTTGGGGATGGTGTTCTTGGGGTTGTACTCATACTTCTTTTCCTCCAAACACGGCGAGTGGAGTTTAGACAAAAAGCTCTATTTTTGTCTCATCAGACCACATGATCTTCTCCCATTCCTCCTCTGGCTCATCCAGATGGTCATTGGCAAACTTCAGACAGGCTGGACATGCACTGGCTTAAGCAGGGGACCTTGCGTGCGCTGCAGGATTTTAATCCATGGCGCGTAGTGTGTTACTAATGGTTTTCTTTGAGACTGTGGTCCCAGCTCTCTTCAGGTCATTGACCAGGTCCTGCCGTGTAGTTCTGGGCTGCTCCTCACCTTCCTCATGATCATTGATGCCCACGAGGTGAAATCTTGCATGGACGCCAAGACCGAGGGTGATTGACCGTAATCTTAACTTCTTCCATTTTCTAATAATGCGCCAAGTTGTTGCCTTCTCCCAAGCTGCTTGCTTTTGTCCTGTAGCCTCCCAGCCTTGTGCAGGTCTACAATTTTATCCCTGTGTCCTTACACAGCTCTCTGGTCTTGGCCATTGTGGAGGGTTGGAATCTGTTTTGATTGAGTGTGTGACAGGTGTCTTTTATACAGGTAACGAGTTCAAACAGGTGCAGTTAATACAGGTAATGAGTGGAGAACAGGAGGGCTTCTTAAAGAAAAACTAACAGGTCTGTGAGAGCCGGAATTCTTACTGGTTGGTAGGTGATCAAATACTTATGTCATGCAATAAAATGCAAATTAATTATTTAAAAATCATACAATGTGATTTTCTGGATTTTTGTTTTAGATTCCGTCTCTCACAGTTGAAGTGTACCTATGATAAAAATTACAGACCTCTACATGCTTTGTAAGTAGGAAAACCTGCAAAATCGGCAGTGTATCAAATACTTGTTCTCCCACTGTATATTTCACCTTTATTTAACCAAGGTAGCTAGTTGAGAACAAGTTATCATTTACAACTGCGACCTGGCCAAGATAAAGCACAGCAGTGCAACACAAAACAACAACACAGAGTTACACATGGAAAAACAAGCGTACAGTCAATAACACAATAGAAAAAAAGAAAGTATATACAGTGTGTGCAAATGGCGTGAGGAGGTAAAGCAATAAATAGGCCATAGTAGCGAAGTAATTACAATTTAGCAGATTAACATGGAGTGATAGATGAGCAGATGATGATGTGCAAGTAGTGATACTGGCACAAAAGAGAAGAAAAGTAAAAAAACAAGCAATATGGCGATGAGGTAGGTAGATTGGGTGGGCTATTTACAGATGGACTATGTACAGCTGCAGCGATCGGTTAGCTGCTCAGATAGCTGATGTGTAAAGTTAGTGAGGGAAATATGTCTCCAGCTTCAGCGATTTTTGCAATTCGTTCCAGTACTGGCAGCAGAGAACTGGAAGGAAAGGCGGACAAAGGAGGTGTTGGCTTTGGGGATGATCAATAAGATATACCTGCTGGAGCGCATGCTACGGGTGGGTGTTGTTATTGTGACCAGTGAGCTGAGATAAGGCGGAGCTTTAGCTCCTACTATAGACTTATAGATGACCTGGAGCCAGTGGGTCTGGCGAGGATATGTAGCGAGGGCCAGCCGACTAGAGCATAACAGTTCGCGTGGTGGGTGGTATAGACTTGGTAACAAAAAGGATGGCACTGTGATAGACTGCATCAGTTTGCTGAGTAGAGTATTGGAAGCTATTTTGTAGATGACATCGCCGAAGTCGAGGATCGGTAGGATAGTCCGTTTTACTAGGGTAAGTTTGGCAGCATGAGTGAAGGAGGCTTTGTTGCGAAATAGAAAGCCGATTCTAGATTTGATTTTGATTGGAGATGTTTGATATGAGTCTGGAAGGAGAGTTTACAGTCTAGCCAGACACCTAGGTATTTGTGTTGTCCACATATTCTAGGTAGAACCGTCCAGAGTAGTGATGCTAGGTCGGGCGGGCGGGTGCGGGCAGCGAACGGTTGAAAATGCATGCATTTGGTTTTTACTAGGTTTAAGAGCAGTTGGAGGCCACGGAAGGAGTGTTGTATGGCATTGAAGTTGTTTGGAGGTTAGTTAACACAGTGTCCAAAGAAGGGCCAGATGTATACAGAATGGTGTCGTCTGCGTAGAGGTGGATCAGGGAAACACCCGCAGCAAGAGCGACATTGTTGATATATACAGAGAAAAGAGTCGGGCTGAGAATTGAACCTGTGGTACCCCCATAGAGACTGCCAGAGGTCCGGAACAGGCCCTCCGATTTGACACACTGAACTCTGTCTGCGAAGTAGTTGGTGAACCAGCGAGGCAGTCATTTGAGAAACCGGCTATTGAGTCTGCGATAAGAATACGGTGATTGACAGAGTACAAAGCCTTGGCCAGGTCGATGAAGACGGCTGCAAAGTACTGTCTTTTATCGATGGCGGTTATGATCTGTTTAGTACCTTGAGCGTGGCTGAGGTGCACCCATGACCAGCTCAGAAACCGGTTTGCACAGCGGAGAAGGTACGGTGGGATTCGAAATGGTCAGTGATCTGTTTATTAACTAGAAAGGCAGGGCAGGATGGATATAGGTCTATAACAGTTTGGGTCTAGAGTGTCACTCCTTTCAAGAGGGGGATGACCGGGCAGCTTTCCAATCTTTAGGGATCTCGGATGATACGAAAGAGAGGTTGAACAGACTGGTAATAGGGGTTGCAAACAATGGAGGCAGATAGTTTTAGAAAGAGAGGGTCCAGATTGTCTAGCCCAGCTGATTTGTACGGGTCCAGGTTTTGGCAGCTCTTCAGAACATCTGCTATCTGGATTTGGGTGAAGGAGAAGCTGGGGAGGCTCGGGCAAGTAGCTGCGGGGGGTGCGGAGCTGTTGGCCGGGGTTGTGGTAGCCAGGAGGAAAGCATGGCCAGCCATAGAGAAATGCTTATTGAAATTTTCGATTATCATGGATTTATCGGTGGTGACCGTGTTACCTAGCCTCAGTGCAGTGGGCAGCTGGGATGAGGTGCTCTTGTTCTCCATGGACTTGACAGTGTCCCAAAACTTTTTGGAGTTAGAGCTACAGGATGCAAATTTCTGTTTGAAAAAGCTAGCCTTTGCTTTCCTGACTGACTGCGTGTATCGGTTCCTGACTTCCCTGAACAGTTGCATATCGCAGTTGCATATCAACAGTGGGACTTCTCAAAGAATGCACTGATATAAGATGGTAGAGAGATGCAACATACMATTTGAATGTGATTGAACACTTGTAATTTAATACACTAGTAAAAACATGTCTTTGTCAGGGTTCATCCCTCAGAAGAGTCTGCAAGCTCCTCATGCAGATCAGTATCAGTGCCCTCCTAGGCTTCCTCTGTGGTCTCCAGCTGTAAACGCTGGCCCTGTTCCTGGAGCATAGCCTTGCTCCACAGCAGAGCCTCGTCCAGCCCAGCCCGCTCCAGGATCAGAGAGAAACGCTTGTCTGCCTCTCGCCGGGTCTTTGGACAGGACACAACACAATTACCCTATGATGTTATCCCCACTTCCTGAGATCAGGCACTAACAATGTGGAGTTGTAGGCATAGCCGCGAGAAGTAGTTTGGTGGGATGCTTGCCTGCGCTACAGACAGCTATATCGGTCAGCTAATACAGGACTAGTAAAGGCCTAGTGCGCTACTTTTGTGAAGATGTTATTTTTTATTTATATATATTTCATTATTATGATTTTTCAGGGGGCTACTTCCTGCTGCTATGGTTGTAGGCACCCGACCTTAGAAGTACTTCACTGTGGCTGAATAGTGTGTACTGGTAAAGGAGGGATATCAGCTGAGTTGCAACTCTAYGCTGAACTCTGACCTGCCAGTGGCGCTGGAGCAGCAGTGGTCTACTGTTCACTCTCTCCATCATGTCTGCCAGCTCAGATTGATACTCGGCACTACGCACCTTCATCTCCTTCCTAAGTTACACAAAGGGAGGGCTGAGTATTGTTCAGTATAGTAATATTCTGTGAGCTCCCCTCCATGGTCTTAAGAGGTATACCTGAAGTTCTGTTGTTGCCGCTGTGCCCTGGCAGTACTGCGCTGTTTCTGGGCGTTGAGCCACTTGGCCACTTCTTTCTGAAGACTACAGCTAGCTTCTGACTTCTGCTGCTCTGCTCTCAGTCTCTTCTCTCTCATTACTAGTCTCTTCCTGTAAACAGCAGAAGATGTATTCATTAGTCTAAATAGAAACCTGCCACAGTTAAAAAACAACAACATTTGCATCAAGTTAAGAACTGAAATTCAGTATACTCTGCACATACTTCGCAGCCTCCTCTCGTAGCAGTGCAGACTTGGTAAGTCTTTGTGAGCTGGCCAGAATCCTAGCTAGCTCCCACTTCACCACGGGGCATGGGTCCTTCTTGCCATGCTTCTGAGTTTCCTTAGACGTACTGACAGTCTGATCCCCTCCAGCGTTCACCTGGAAACTAAAAGGCTGTGGCACGGTGGAATGCATTCCCTGTCTGACGCTCCTGAGACGGTCCTCAAACCTGTGGTGCAACCTCCCAAAGTCGGGTATAGTCCGGTTGATAATGGGTTGGAAAGTGAGCTTCTTCTCCACTCTCGTTGGAGGGGGACGACGGGTAGCCAGCTGGGCACATCTTTTCAGTATGTCCTTATAGGAGCGGACAGGAACTGAAGTCTCAGGCTTTGGTCCCTCGTCTCCCTCCTTGGCTCCTGTTCCCTCTCCATCACCCTCAGCTACAGCCATCCTCTTGGCAGAACCATGTGCAACCTTTGACCCCAAGTTAAAGGGCTGTTGCATGGCCAGCATAAGATCACTCCGTTTCTCATAGAGAACCTTTCTCTGCCTCTCACACTCCTCTACGATCTTATCATACAAGGGCAACTGGTTGCTCTTGGGAACAGGGTTCGCTTTGAATCGAGGCAGCGTGGCTGTTGGCTTGTTGGCAGTCTCCACCCAGGCCTTCCTAAGCTGCCTCTGCTTTTGCCCCTCGCTCTCCTCACGCAGGGTCATCTTGAAAGGCTGTGGCACGGTCACTTTGGGTAGGCATCTCTTATCTTCCTTCAGTTTGGGTGTGATGATCTTTGGTTGGGGACCTTGGGGTTGGGGTTTTGGGTTGTAGTCGTCTATGGAGAAGCCCTCCCACATCCATGAAGGAGCATCTCTCGCAGGCAGCAGAGTCCCTGTAAACCCTTTATCCATGTCCTCCTCATTCTCACATGTCACCGAGGCCGCTGACTCTTTGTGCCCCTTTTCATTGCCGCTCCTTACTCCTTCCTCACTAGAGATGATGGGAATTAAATACAGTGCAGTGTTGTTGGCTGAGTCACACCTAAATAGCCCACAGTTGACACAAGTTCAGCTCACCTAAATAAGTTGCAGAAGACACATCAATTGTGATTCATACATGTAATCATGGTGATCATGGGACACCTTCTCACCATTTACTGTCCAAGGGTGTGGTGACAATTTCAACTGTAATGCACTTCAAAGGTATGTAGACAGGCTGAAAAAAACAACAACATGAGAGCTCTGAAACCTTAGAAGAAAGAATGGTCTCTATTCATTCCGTAGCACTGAATATCCGCTTTTTAGCGCGATTGGCAATTAAAGGCAATGGTCCCGCACCCGCAGTCGCAGAGACTGCATTCATGGTACACGCTCCACCAGTCGGCTCAATCAGAAATTACGGATCTACAGTAATACGGATTGAATCCATCCCATAGTTTCCCATGCATTAAAGTAGATTTATTATTAATCCAGTTGCCTGGTTACATTTTCTCTATGTGTCCCTCTATTTCTCTAAGTCACTGTATCAGACAATTGATAGCAAGACCACGTTTTATATTACTGTACACCATTGGGGTGGTTATTTATTACATTAATGTGGACCTGCCATTTATGCCAATTAGTTAAACGAAGACAACATGGAGTTGGGGGTGGACACTGCGCTCCAACTGCCCAAGCGGCCTACCTTCAGACAGCTCCAATCAACAAAGCTGCGGGTCTTCAAAGTCACAAAATGCGATGTGTTAGGCTTTACATTTTGAGGCCCTGCGCATTGATTCCACTTCTGGTTAACTGGCGAATTTATACAACCATTTAACATGACCGAATTTCGATGTGCGCCCCACATTATTTTACTAAATTATATTCACAAAACAGAGGCCACTTCGTATGACCCCATTCTCCCGTTTGGAACAAGTATTCTGAGAAATAGAACACACGGAACACCGCCTGTTGTTAAAGAACTCGTTATGTCACAAGGGACACACTATTTAATTGATTTTTAGCTATCACATCATTTGTACCACTCGACAAGAGCATTCTACAGTAAAATTGAAAATATCCGCGAACGCCTCCATATCCAGTCAATGGTGAAAGCATTGGACTTTTTCCAATTTGCACCAAATTTCAATTAATGTCCTCTGCCCCTCTTATCTGTTTGTCTGCTTATGTTACAGTGCCTTCAGAAAGTATTCACACCCCTTGACTTATTCCACATTTCATTGTGTTACAGTCTGACTTCAAMATKTTTCAAAAAAAATCTCACCCATACCCCATACACGATACCCCATAATGACAAAGTGAAAACATGTTTTTAGATTTTTTTTGATTGAACATCTCATGTACATAATTGTTCACACCTCTGAGTCAATACATGTTAAAATCACCTTTGGCAGCTATTACAGCTGTACGTTTTTCTGTCTTGCCCATTATTCTTCGAGCTCTGTCAAATTGGTGTTTGATCATTGATACCAACCATTTTCAAGTATTGCCATCGATTTTCAAGYGGATTAAAGTCAAAATTGTAACTCGCTGTCGTCTTGGTAAGCGACTCTGGTGTAGATTTGACCTGCTGAAAGTTGAATTAATCTCCCAGTTTCTGGTGGAAGGCAGACTGAACAAGGTTTTCCTCTAGGATTTTGCCTGTGCTTAGCTCCATTCTGTTTATTTTTTATCCTGAAAAACTCCCCAGTCCTTAACAAGCATRCCTATTACATGATGCAGCCACCATAATGCTTGAAACTATGGAAAGTGGTACTCAGTAATGTGTTGTATTGGATTTGCTCCAAACATAACACTTTGTACTACTTTAGTGCCTTGTTGCAAACAGGATAATACGCATCASTGCATCCTGTCTCAAAAGGTTGGCTGGTCATCATTAAAGTCCCATAGATCACTTCATTACTCCCTTTTTGTTTACAAAGCTCTATTATACAACCTTCCGACTTACCGAACTTCGTTGTTAAAGTATAAAAACATGAGATACCAGACCCGTTCACAGGGTTGGTTAACCCTTGAGATTCCTCGGGTCTCCACCGAACTAGGTAAATCCGCTTTGAGTTTTAACGCTCAACATTTTTGGAATCACTTACAAAATTCATTACATTTGGATACCCTGGTGCTTCTAGGGCAGTTGCAAACCCTGATGATAAATGAGTTCACCAAGGTGTGCAATTGTTTTAAATTGACTTTCATAATTTTGTTAATGATGCCTGTGATGTTCTAATGTAATGTACTCGTTGTTGTATCTTGTATTTTCATTTTATTTATTTTATGTCCTCAGGGCACCATTGAAAATGAGACACTGGTCTCAATTGGGCTTCCCTAATGAAATTAAAATGAACGGATGTTTTGGAATATTGGCATTATGTACAGGCTTCCTTCTTTTCACTCTGTCAATTAGGTTAGTATTGTGGAGTAACTACAATGTTGTTGATCTATCCTCAGTTTTCACCCATCACAGCCATTAAACTCTGTAACTGTTTTAAAGTCACCATTGTCCTCATGTTGAAATCCCTGAGCAGTTTCCTTCCTCTCCGGCAACTGAGTTAGGAAGGACACATGTATCTTTGTAGTGACTGGGCGTATTGATACACCATCCAAAGTGTAATTAATAACTTCACCATGTTCAAAGGGATATTCAATGTCTGCTTTTTTGTATTTTTACCTACCAGTAATGTAGGTGCCCTTCTTTCCGAGGCGTTGGAGAACCTCCCTGGTCTTTGTGGTTGAATCTGTGTTTGAGAGTCACTGCTCGACTGAAGGACCTTACAGATAATTGTATGTGTGGAGTACAGAGATGAGGTAGTCATACATTTTTTTAAACACTATTATTGTTTTTATGTCACTATGACTTTTTAAGTAACATTTTACTGAGTCAAAACATTTATTTTTTATTAATTTGTAATTAAAAACAAAATGGAATTCCTCTGACATTGGTGGGTGTTGTGTGTAGTCAAGAGACAAAACAAATCGCAATTTGATCATTGTTAAATTCAGGCTGTAACACACAAAATGTGGAAAAAGTCAACGGGTGTGAATACTTTCTGAAGGCAATACATGTATTTGGTCTTCTACGTCATTGCGGTTCTGTGTGACTCGGTTGGAAGAGCATGATGTTAGCATTGCTAGGCTTGTGGCTTCAATTCCCAGGGCCACCCAAATGTAAAATGTATGCCCATGACGAAGTTGCTTTTGATAAAAGTATCTGCTAAATGGCATATGTGCTACTTCTCTYGACTGAAAATGGTAGCCTAAGGAATTGTGGTTGTAAATATGTTTTTAGACACATTTTTGTTTGTGTATGTGTGTGTGTGAGAGAAAGAGAGCGAGCGAGATGGGGGGGGTTCGCTCAATAGATGAATTATGTTTGCCCAGTCAATGCCTCCGCATTTGAAATGAGCAGAAGGGTGGGCTACTGACACTGCTGTTATGTGATGGACAGAGAGTAGGCAACATTTCTTCTTCTTAGATATGGGCTGCGCTGGAGGGTGGCTGCTCCAGGCTGTGTGTCTGCTGTCTACCCTTCTGGAGTATGGTGAGTTGAGCAAAATATAGATAATATACCTCATTATAGGGGGATTTATTTGTTTACCAGTAGCCTGTCTGCCAAAAAGATTGCAGTGTATGCTATCATCTCAGCAGCATATGATTTTGCTGTGGAGATGATCCATTATCATTTGAAACTACGGATTTTAAACGTTTTATTATGATTACATCATGGTAATAATTGTGTTTTTCCCCCAAAAACGTATGGTATCTAATTGACAAGAACGAACTCTTGGTTATATAAAAAAAACTGAAATAGAAGATATAGCCTGCCTCTGAAGATGGGAGGTATTTGATATGGCTGAGTTAGACAAATCTAAATGTATTAAAAAAATATATATATCATTAGGGGTTTTCACTGCATAGAGAATATGGCTCTATTGTTCTCTCTCTCCCTCTCAGTGATGAGTCGTGTTTGGCTGCTTGGCCTGAGCTGTCAGCTGTAATTAGTTCCCAATGTCCATGCTAGTTTCCCACACACATACAAAGGGCCCGGGGATGCCTCAGTAGTGGGGAAGGACGCATTATTACAGTAATGAGAGCAGGGGAGGGAGGGAGGCCCAGGCCAGGGTCAGGAGCATGCATGGGACAAACCATTTTATGATAGAAACACAAGGAATGGTATTTGTGTCATTAGTTTGTTCTTATTTCATTGCTACACCACCAAACCCAATAAGTACTAATGTGTGCCGTTCATGCTGCTGTATTACCTTGTATTCACCATAGGATACCTCTTATATGTGAGAGGAATTTGAATAGTGGAATGTGCCTGCCTTGCCCATTGATAGGTGTTGCCCTATGCTCCATCCCCTGTGCAGGTGCAGTGAGGGTAACCATGAGACACTCCAATCTGGAGGTGGTTCAGGGGGACTCTGTGACCCTGCCCTGCTCCTTCTTCACCATGAGTCCCCTGTCCAGACTCAACATCATCTGGACCCTGGCACCCTTCTCTGACCCAGACTTCCCCACACAGGTCTAGTTTGTATCCCCATTAGTAGATACGGTGATGGTGTTGAAACGTACTGCTTGGCACGTCAGAAAGGTCTCAGTATGCCGATTTGTCTGTCCCCGTCCCTCAGGTGATAGTGTTTGAYCATGGCCAGGTGATCGAGAACCCCTCCCTGACAGGCAGGGTGGGTTTCCTAGGCATCCCCTGGAGTGCTGACATCATCCTCAACAACACACGCATCTCAGAYGCTGGCACCTACCGCTGCATGGTGAGCAACCCCCCAGAGACTGGAGACCCTGGTATAGGGGAACTGGCCTTTAACGTCCTGGGTAGGTGGTTCACATACCAAATCACTATAACCATGTCGTATTACTCCCTGAATGCAATTCTCAACGATAACCGTATCTCACTCGGTGTGTGATTTAACATCGAGTCAGCCTGCTGTACATTGAGTTCCTTTGACAATCTGTACCCGATATGTGTGTTGTTCTTTCAGCACCCCCCTCGCTGCCCATGTGCCTGTGGAATGGGGTCACTGATACGGGGGGGAGCGTTGCCCTGTCCTGCATGGTGGCTGAGGGGGTGCCCACTCCCGAGATGCGGTGGGATAAATTGGAACCAGAGAAAATCTCACTACCCATCAACATGGACGGTAAGAGCAGCCTTTAACTAACCCATGACTAGAGCCYGAGAGACATTAACAACATGCTGCAGGTGCGGTGGAGCTTGTCTAAGGGTAACCTCGTTCCCAGGCTTAATTGCTACCACATAGAGAGCCGTCTGGTGGACGATCTTTTCAGCTACTGCACAGTAATCAGAAAAAGTGTGTCATTCACACCATTGCGATGGGTTTAATTCTATTTCAGGACTAAAAACAGTATAGTTGTAAAATGCAAACTAATGTTTGTGTCCTGTAACTTCTGTTGTTCTCCATGTCAGGGGACCTATCAGGCTCTGTCCAGATAGTCAACATCTCGTCCCAGAACTCTGGGCTGTACCGCTGCTCCGTCACCAACCTCCTGGGGACCCAGAACTGTTACGTCAACCTGTCCATCTACAGCCGTGAGTCCCTCCCTGGTCCACATGGTCTTCAGTTCTCCCTCACTCTACCCCCCCCCAATACTTGTCAGTCATATCATACACATTCATAAGGGTTTTGAAACGTTGATGAAACGGGTCGGAGTTACTTTAACTGCGTTGGAAGTGCTGTGTGTTTAGAATCTGAGTACCGCACTCCCTCTCGGCAGCTCCAGCCAGCTCCCCGGGGATCCTCCAGGGGGTGTTGTTGACCCTGTCCATGGCCCTGGTGCTGCTGGCCCTGCTGGTGCTAGTACTGTGGCTCCATCGCTCTGGCCAGAAGAGGAAGTGGACGGAGGGGAAGGAAGAGGAGTGTTATAACGAGATAAGGTACACTCCCTCTCTGATCAAACGCTCCTTTGTTTGATCCCTCAATCCAAGGAAGACAAACACCCGGATGCATTCTACAAAAAAAAAAAAAGATTCAACTCACACTGTACAACTCATTCAATTGAACATTTGTTTCATAAAATGTGTTAGGAATGAGCGTGCATTCCATTGGGGAATGAAGAGAGTTACCTCACCGTGCCCTGCAGATAGACATTGGTTCCCACATAGAGTACTTGATAAACTGTAACATTTGTTGCTAATAAAATGTTTGACTGGAATGTGCTCGGATTTCTGTTCAAGACAGGTGTTCTGCTGTTCTGAATCAATATTTAAATGATGATAACATTGCCCGACAAAGGCTGATAGAGAAAAGAAGACAGGGGAAAGGTCAAATGAAAGCACTCATAGCATTTAATTAGCAAATGATGACACAAAAAGCTTTAATTTAAATAGAGGGGGGGGGGGGGTCACAGAAAACTGTACAGAACTTTGAATATATCGGCATACAGTTTTTAAATAAAACATCCCCCCCAAATAACTAAAATAATTACAATAAAAAACATATGGGATGGTGTACTATTATACAACATTTGTGCAAAAGAAGTATTAATCGATTCTTCCCAAACTGCATGATTCAATGTGAAGAACGTCCTTCCTCAGGAGACGGATCTCTCTTCTGAGGGGAAAACACAAGAGAGAACCTCCCCGAAGACTCAACATAGTGTCTTCCATGAAAAAGAACCAGAAATCCAATAATAATAAAATAGATTTATATATATATATTTTTAAATATATATATTTATATACAAAACATGCTGTACATAAATGGCAGAGATCAAGGAATCCCTTTTATTATAGACACCCAGTTCTGTCCAGTAACTTGTGCTTTCCTTTCTCCCAGTAATAAAAGTACTCCCTGTTGCTTTGGATATTACACTGAGAATAAGGGGAAAGAAAAACAAAAAAAAGGGCCCCCGATTACAAATGGCTCGGCTTTTCCCGAGCCTAGGGAGGACACACGTTAACAAGGGCCGATCAATTAGCTAGACACTGGGTTTTAACATCTGGTAGACGCCAGCTCCCGTCTGCTCCTCCTCAACAATAACCATGGAGTTAAGATTCAATGATCTGACAAACAAAAAGACTCGATTTACATTAGCCCAGTGCTTGTCCCAAGTCCTCAAAATGTTTTTCTAGATGATGAAACCAAAAGGATGGTTTTAGAAAATTAAGAGACCTGTAGCTCAAGCAGAATGAAAGAAGAACGAAGTGGCAGTAACCCACTTCAAACCACTGCTGTTTCTGTAGTGGGGGCATCACATTGACTGGCACTTTGAGTAGTGACCCATAAATTCAACCATGAGGCCCAGACTCCCAAGATTCAGACTAAATTACTCTGCTACTGCATAATTACCCAGTCCAACTTATCGAGATACCATCTAACCTAGCGCTTGAGAACTCTACCCTTCTGTCTCTTCCCTTTTAGACACAGTACGATGAGTAGATAGCAGATAATTCCTATTCGTTACCAAGGAAAATGGCGTTTTCCACCAATTAGTTCTTACCCTGTAAGAACAGATTCCCAGAGAAATTTTAGTAGACAGTTCAGTCCGCTAACTAAAGTGAGACCTAAGATGGCTAGGGGCGAAAACGAGCATACAAGGCAGTCTTCTAGGACCAGCTTTACACTATGGTACAAAAGGTTATTCCAGATAGCTCTACCATTGATATAAATACATGCCACGACAGACCAAGGTACTGGCACATGGATTACTGTAGTGCTGTAAGGCTCTAACTCTCGGGACAGAACAGAACAGTGGGAGACGGCCAGCTTGTCTGATATGTGCTCTGGTTAGAGAGATCATGGGAGCGGGTCTCTAGTCAGAAGTGCGTCAAGCACTTGGTAAAGTAAACATCTTAAAGTGACTCCTCGGGAATACTTCCAGTTACATTACACAGCAAATAAAGAGAGGAGAACCATTGGTGAAAGTGTACAACGACGACGCCAAAACGCGTGGGGCAAAGGTGACGATTAACAAGAGCCTATTTCGATCGCCATGTTTCTATCACGCCAGCATGTCAAATAGACAAACCCTTTTAACAGTCTTCCAGACGTTGTCAATAATAAATATGCCATCTTTGTTTTGAATATTTATTCAACTTTGTTTGTTTCCAACTAAAACGCTGGAGGTAAGTGTAGCACAAACAGTAGTTGTAGGTATAGTAGTGGTAGCAGGAGGTGCAGTAGCAGTAGTTTACTAGTAAGAGGAGCTGGCACTGTAGCTGGAGGCAAGGAAAGCAGAAGGGTCCTCTGTCAGAGCCCCTCCCACCGTCTAGAGTCCACAGCTGATTGGATCAGGTCAGGGCAGAGAGTGGTCGGTCACTAGGGCAACTCCGCGGGCTAGCCTAAAGCCACCGAGGAGGTTGTGATTCTTCAAGTAAAGTAAAAAAAAAAAAAAAAAGACATTCCACTCACCCCGAAAATAGGAAACAAAAAATCTAAAAGGCTTTAGAAAGAACAATCCCAGTTTAGAATCGTGTGGTCTGAACAATCTCCTCCCGTCCTGTACAATGGGCACCATCTCTGTCCAGAGTCACATCTCCCTAGACCTCCCCAAATTCAGAGCTCGTGTCCAGGCCGGACTGGATTGTAAACTCTGCCGGGAAAAAGCACCACATGTTGGAAAAGGTGGGAGTAGGCGGGAGTCTTATCCCTGAAACAAGCTCCTTGACAGAACGCTTGAGATTGTTGATGCGTCAGAAACACCTGAATGAGCATGAGGGTGTTTCTACAGGGAGGGGCTGTTGGAATGTGGGTGGTATGCTGGGGGAGGTGGGGTGTTGATATTGACTGGTCATATGATGTGACCCATGCAGTTTCACAGTGGATTTCCCCACAGTGAATTCTTTCTACAGTGAAGCAGCAGGTTGGAGCAGGAATGGGGAGTGGGGGTAAAGAACAAGGCTTGTTATGGTAGTAACTCTTCACCTGTACATACAGCAACAGGATATTGGCATTCCCTTTTTGGATTCGTTATGCTGTTGCTGCTGCTGGTGGATCTCAGGTGAAGGAGAGGAGAAACGAGGGGTTTTTCCCCCTTCCCCTACATAGAATTTCCAAAAACTAACTAAACATTACACAACATCCCTTACAATTGCACTGGCTTTTTGGCCTGCTAGAGTTACCATAGCCATGGCCAAAAGGTTGTCCACAGAAACTCTGAGGGTGTATCGGGCGAGAGCTCCTGTTTCAAGTCCTAGGAGGGGACACGGCGGATGTTTGTTTTTTTGGAGAGGGGGGGGGGGGGGGGGGGGGTCGGTGCATACATTTTGTTTTTACATGCATCCTTACGGTGGCTCGATGAGGAGCATATGAATGTACTTAGACCTCCCAGATCCATCCAGTATTGCAAAGGCTGGAAAACATTTACAAATGAACATGTTGAGAGGTTGTGATCTGCCAGAGATGTAGCGAACCTCAGAGTCCAGTTCTCTTTGGAATGACTCCGGGAAGCTGGAATGAGTCCAGTTTGAGCCGGTTAGGCCCGCTCTAGAACTGGCCATGGTGGTGGTGTGCTTTGGCTGCAGGGGTTCTCATGTGTTCTCCAGTGCAGACTCAGTCCAGATGCTCAAGTAAAGGCAGCTCTGTGGACTCCTCCCGGGGGGCGGGGCTGGGGGGCTGCCCTGCAGTGAGGGTCGTGGTCTCAGCGGACTGGGTAACGCCCAGTGGGTCCTGGGTTGGGCTGGCCTCAGGCGGAGCTGCAGGTGGAGTAGACTGGAACACAGAGTGACAAGATGTAAAAAGCCTCAGATTCCACTGCAACGAATTACCATCAGGATATATATTTTCTACCTGCAGGCTGCAATGATTTTATTTGTTGGCTTTATGTAGGCTATTTTTACATAATTGGCAATAGCAATAGAAATTACTTTTAGAATTCGGATTATCCACATGAAAATGATTTTGAGATACAAAGACCAATATAAATAAAATGAAACTGTTCCACAAAAATGTGCATATAAAAATCACAACGGGCACGCAGATCAGTAGAAAGGGTAAGATAAAATGGCACTCTAAATGCAAAAGGTTGCAGACCCCCTGGTGTAGCCTATTAGGAGCGTAGCAGCAGGAGTCTAGCAGCAGAATCTGCCAAGGCCAGCAGCAGCGGAAGGAAGAGGGTCGGGAACAGTTGATTTTCTTTATTCTGGTAAGGTTGATCTCTGGCTCCCTCGAGTCATTAATCACAGTGTGCTTAAAGCATCAGACAAGCTCAGTAGCCTACATATAGTTGATTTTATTTAACACACACAGGGTGTCGATATATACAGTGGGGAGAACAAGTATTTGATACACTGCCGATTTTGCAGGTTTTCCTACTTACAAAGCATGTAGAGGTCTGTAATTTTTATCATAGGTACACKTCAACTGTGAGAGACGGAATCTAAAACAAAAATCCCGAAAATCACATTGTATGATTTTTAAGTAATTAATTAGCATTTTATTGCAAGACATAAGTATTTGATACATCAGAAAAGCAGAACTTAATATTTGGTACTGAATCCTTTGTTTGCAATTACAGAGATCATACGTTTCCTGTAGTTCTTGACCAGGTTTGCACACACTGCAGCAGGGATTTTGGCCCACTCCTCCATACAGACCTTCTCCAGATCCTTCAGGTTTCGGGGCTGTCGCTGGGCAATACGGACGTTCAGCTCCCTCCAAAGATTTTCTATTGATTTTCCAAAGATTTTCTATTGGGTTCAGGTCTGGAGACTGGCTAGGCCACTCCAGGACCTTGAGATACTTCTTACGGAGCCACTCCTTAGTTGCCCTGGCTGTGTGTTTCGGGTCGTTGTCATGCTGGAAGACCCAGCCACGACCCATCATCAATGCTCTTATCTTAATGCAAATTAATTACTTAAAAATCATRCAATGTGATTTTCTGGATTTCTCACAGATTTTCTCACAGTTGAAGTGTACCTATGATAAAAATTACAGACCTCTACATGCTTTGTAAGTAGGAAAACCTGCAAAATTGTCAGTGTATCAAATACTTGTTCTCCCCACTGTATATATATATGGAAAAATACACATTTGAAAATGTTCAACCCATCGATGAGCTTTTTAGTCGGGGACGGCCCTAGTTCATAAAGACAGTCACGCTATGCTCTAGCTCCCACACTACGTTGTTTTACTATCCTCACCTGTGTCCGTATGCACGGAGACCCTCCGCTGTCGCTCTCAGCGGAGGCAGGCCCGTTGAAGCCCTTTCTGCCAGACAGGCTCCACTTCCCGTAGAGGCCCTCATAGGGCAGCCCGCTGCCCTGCCCCAGGCCATGTCCTGTCCGTCCGGACCCTCTGTGCACCCCCTCCTGGAAGCTGCCTGGGCAGAAGCGCTCCGGGCCGGGCAGGGAAGGCATGGCCACAGAGCTACTGAAGGACAGCTGGGAGCTGGACAGGTGCTGGCCCAGGAGGCCCTGGATGGACGAGGTCCGGTGGAGGGAGGTGACCAGCCCAGCGTCCATCCTGCCCTCTGACTGGCTGAGCAGGGCCAAGGGGAGGGGCTGAGGGTGGTGGGGCCAGGTGGGGGTGGGACCCACGGGGTTGTCAGTTCCTACAGTGACAACGAGAGGCATTTCATACACATTACAGAATGCAATCATTACACAAACAGTTCCATGGCTGTCAGCATACTGACAGTATTGACAATGCTATAATAGCTAGCAGCAGCTGAACAGTGGACATCAGAGGCTGTAGTGAGTGGTGGGGTCCTGAGCTCACCCATGGGGGGGTGGATGGAGGTGAAATGGGGCTGGGGCAGGGGCAAGCTGGAGGCCGGGGTGCTCTGGGTGGTGTGAGCCGCTGGGTTGTTGGAGATGGAGGTGGAGCCGCCGCCGCAGTCAGAGTCCTCGATGTTCCCTCCACTGTTGCAGCCAGCCCCACAACCCTTCTGTAACCTGCAGGGGAGAGACAGAGTTCAAATTAAACCGTCTTATCGCACACGGTCAGTGGGCGTGTGCGAGAGAGAGCGAGAGAACATCCGTGTATGGCATGTGCGTGATAGTATGTGAACTTCGCAGGAATACCTGGCTGTGTGTGTGTGTGTGTGCGTATATCAGTCCTACCATGGCTACTGCAGGCTGTGTAATGTAAGTGTACCTGTCCCAGCTGCTGATGAGCCAGGTGTAGATGTTATGGGGGCTGACAGGCCCCCCCCAGACAGAGCGGAGCTGGGTGTGCCCCCCTGCGTAGGAGGTGGTGAGGGGCGACACGTAGATGGGGTAGCCGATGGGCTGGTCACATGACGAGTTGATCATGTTCCTCAGGGCCTGCTTGGCGTTCTGTATGCTGCCACGCTCCGGGTTCCGGTTCCGCAGGAACACCAGCTCCTGCTGCTGGCCCGCCCACAGGCCACGCACACACTCCCTGTTCACCTTGATGACCCTGAAGCTGAGGAACCGCTTGTTGAGCATGATGATCTTGTACTCGTCGCTGCCGTCGTCCATGACGTGGCGCAGGGCCAGCAGCGACGGCATGTTGGCCAGGATGGCGCTGCGCCACACCGGGTCGCCCTCGTGGCTGATCAGCATCTTCTCCTCGTTGGCAGTGATGGCGTCGTACAGAACCACCGGGTCCTCGTACTCGTCTGGGGACGTGAAGTGGTCCTGTTGGAGGGGGGGGGGGGTCGGAGAGGATACTTTGTTTAGTGTGAGCGATGTCATCATTAAGCTTCTTAGTCTCGGCTCTGGCCACCACAGTGTTTCTAAAGAAAATCGTAAATTCTTAGGGTGCGCTCGTAAATTCGCTCTGGCAATCTACTCCGAGTTCAGAGCACTCTGGTTTGAGTGTGCCCAAGCTCAGAAAAGTTGGTGAATTTACAAAACAACCTGGTGTCAGTAAACATTGGCAAAAAAAAAACAGAATACAATTGTTGCCAGTAACACAGTTGCAGTCATTAACCCTTGGGATAACATGAAAACAGCCTAACCAGCTCTGCTAGGGCGAGTAAAACGGTCAGAGTGAGCTGTTCTCTCATTTGTGTCTGCAAGTAGCTAGCAAGCTAGCCAACGTTAGCCATTTACCTTGGGTGCTTGACTGCTGTCGGGAGAGGGAAACGCTCTGAATTTCCGAACGGACAATCTGACAACGCTTTGAATTCTACGGACAGCCCAGAGCGCACTCTTGACACTCCAGAGTGAATTTACGAACGCACCCTTAGTGTGGGTGATGACATTACATTGACCACCATACTGTCTGTAAGGAGTCACGTCCATATGACATGTCTTACCTGGTGCAGTTTGAGGGACATGCGCACCCCGGGGGCCACCACCCTGTTCAACAGGTCCATGTCAGCAAACACCCACTCGTCCCTGGGAGAGGTGATGCGGAAGTCCCCCTTGAAGAGGGCGTGGAGGCCGTACAGGAAAGGCTCCAAGCTGACAGGCGGGGTACAAACGTACGGATAGTCACCGTCAGTTATACGCGATCACATTAGAGACATATTACACGCTCAGTTAGCGAACAGACAGACAGTCCGGCCCTGAGACTTACCTGGCTGACATGCTGTGGGAGGCTGTGCCCAGAGCCCGTCTCCCCAGGATGCAGAGGCCAAAACACAGGGTGATCAGCGGAGAATCCCTCTCGCTGTCCTCCACTGGCTATAACACAAAGCATTTCATTAAGCTAGTCGGCTGATAACACTAATGACATTGCTATGGAAAGATCTGGTTTAAAAAATATAGATATCATTTTTTATATATTTTTTTAAACGTGAATTGACAGCTACACAACAGTTAGATGAGAAGGAACACTAACCGTCGGGCGTCTGCTGTTGCAGTACTGGATCCAGTCCAGGTAGACCATACAGAAGGCAGTGGGGGTGACGCCAGAGGCCCTGTGGTCGTAGTCCTCGTCTATGTTCAGGTTGAAGGTCGGGTCACTGTCCACGTAGGCCGGGCCCAGGCAGGGCCGCAGCGCCTCCTGGACCGTCTCATTGGCCAGCCACTCCTCCAGTTTAGGAGAGCGACTCACGTAGAAGATGATGCTCTACGGTAGAGGAAACACTGGTTACAGACCGGGCCATCTACTGTTCAAATGACATGTTATTGTATCTCATTTTACAGTTCACTGTATGTTCAGGATGGATCACACACCTTGACGTAGTAGGTAATGAGGATCTTGCGCAGGTCGAACACCTGCAGCATGGAGGCGGCGTTGTTGTCGCTGATGCTGTAGCCCTCCAGGACGTACTTGGTGGCGGCCACCTCCCAGGCCAGCCAGCGCTGGCCGAACGCCGCGTTGAAGGAGAGCATGTGGGGCAGGTGGCCTGGCTCACAGCAGCAGCAGCCCTCGTCCTCCTCCACCCCTTCGGTGATGGCCTCCACCTCCCGCTGCTGGCAGTAGGTACCTGGGGGAGAGACACCGGGAGAGGGGGATGAGGGACAACGGCAGAGAGAGAAAAGATAGCATTTTCAACTTGTCCACCTCGCGTTCAAACCATTAAAGCCCACCACATTGAACTCGGTTCCATAAAAGCTCATTCTAGCCCAAACCCTCTCCTCTCCTCCTCCTCACCCCTGAACTCCAGCCCCCTCAGCTGGAAGGTGACCAGGCCGTTGCCGATCTCGATGACGTGCACCAGGGCGTTGAGGTAGTCGGAGGCCAGGATGAAGCAGTCTCCTGTGGTGTAGTTTCCCCAGCGGCCCAGCAGCAGATCACCACACAGGCTGTGCTGCAGAGAGCGCGTCAGGTGCTCATAGAAGATRGAGTTCAGGTTGTTGTCGTCAGCACCTGGAAGAGAGGAGACCACAGGCATGAGAGCAGAGTCCTTTTAGAGAATGAGGACTCGCGTTAGATGAGGGGAAGGAAGACTGCGGCAGCTGACCTGGGTTGCGGTCCAGCTGGGTGGCCAGTCGCGTGTTGGAGTGATCAACCCTCTTGGTGCTGGAAAGACAGATATTATGTTAACCGGGCGCCACAGAGGCTCTAGAAACTGCACTTTTCACAAGACAGGTGGTGACTTGTGTAAAATGGTAACGCAGTCTGCTAGCTTTCACGGCATTTAGCAATAATCTCCTTAATCCGGTTTTAACATTGACCTCTGAACGGCAACAAGCAACTGCTAGAGTCATGGGGTGTAATCAATAGTCCAAATTTTTTTTCAATGGAAACCGTTTACTTTATGCAGAAAACGTTTTGCCCACGAAAACAAGAGAGTTTCTATTGGACACATTTAGGTAGGTCCTTCCCTGTTTGGTTCCCGTTTGTTTCTGTTTGGTTCCTAGTGAATACACCCCACATGGTCTGAACAATGCATCTCTGCATCTCTCGGGCTCCTGGAAAGTAAAGAACTCACTTGTAGTCTCTCTCCCAGAACTTGACGGGCCTGGTGTAGGAGGTGACGAACACAGCACTGCCCAGGACAGGGTTAAGAGGGGTAGAGAAGAGAGCAGAGAACACGGCCTGGACAAACAGCATGGCTGAGTCTGAGAGTTAGGTTAAGGACCTCTAACAGACAACACTAACACACAGGACATCCAATGCGCACAGCATTTAGTGTTGTTTAAACACTTTTTCTCACGGGCAAATGAGCAACAGGGAGTGCAGAAAGAACTTTGTTGAACAAGGATGTAGTCTAACCAACAGTTTTCTGCTGATCACAGCACCAGTGTACAGGGATACGGGGCACAGCGAAGGGCTGGGCGAAGGCGTGGAAGGCAGAGCCCCAGGTGATCTGCCAGGGAGCGATGTAGGTGAGGACAAAACGCAGCTTGTAGAGCAGGTCCCAGAGCTGTAACGAGAAACCATCCAATCTAACGTGAGCGATCAAACACCCGAGTCCAGTCATTTCTCAACGGAACATTCTTGCGTAGCCAGAAATGACTTAAAAAAGGGACATTTCAAACATGTTCAACGTCATATGCATCAAACTCCAGCACCACCCTAACATCAACATACCGTATATGAAAATGGCACGTTTCTATGTTTTGCATTAAAAAAAAGAATAGAAGATACGTTTTTCAAATGACATCGGTGTGCATCATGTGATTTTAACCAAGTGTTAGTAGGCATTGCCTATTCATTGGTTGATGATGTCACTGGAAACACTATTCTT
Organism: Salvelinus sp. IW2-2015; assembly: GCF_002910315.2. Classification (NCBI taxonomy): domain Eukaryota; kingdom Metazoa; phylum Chordata; class Actinopteri; order Salmoniformes; family Salmonidae; genus Salvelinus; species Salvelinus sp. IW2-2015. The sequence goes on along the minus strand of NC_036863.1, from coordinate 41,313,062 downwards.
CCTCTATCTGTTTTTCCAAAAAAAACAACATAGAAACACTCCATTTTAACATAAAGTGTGTGTCGATGGTGGGGTGGTGCTGATGATTATGATGTGGGAAAATGATGACATTTGCCTTTAAGGGTCAGAGTAAACAACTACACTGAACAAAAATATCAACGCAACATGTAAAGTGTTGGTCCCATGTTTCATGAGCTGAAATAAAATAAAATCAGAGATATTTTCTATACGCACGAAAAGCTTATTTCTCTCAAATGTKGTGCACAAATGTTTGTTTTATATCCCGGTTATTAAGCATTTCTCATTTGCCAAGAAAATTCATCCACCTGACAGGTGTGGCATATCATTAAACAGCATGATCATTACACAGGTGCACCTTGTGCTGGGGGACAATAAAAGGCCACTTTAAAATGTGTAGTTTTGTCACAATGCCACAGATGTTTCAAGTTTTGAGGGAGCGTACAATTGACACGCTGACTGCAGGAATGTCCACCAGAGCTGTTGCCAGAAAATTGTATGTTCATTTCTCTACCATAAGCTGCCTCCATTGTTTCAGAAAATTTGGCAGTACGTCCAACCGGCCTCACAACCACGTGTAACCACGCCAGCCCAGGACCTCCACAACCGGCTTCTTCACCTGTGGGATCGTCTGAGGGGGGGGGGGGTGCTGAGGAGTATTTCTATCTGTAATAAAGCCCTTTTGTGGGGAAAAACTGATTCTGATTGGGTGGGCCTGGCAGCCAAGTGTGTGAGCCTATGCCCTCCCATGGCTGCAACCCTACCCAGTCATGTGAAAGCCATAGATTAGGGCCTAATGAATTTATTTCAATTGACCGATTTCCTTATATGGACTAACTTAGTAAAAAAAAAAAAATTGTCACATGTTGCATTTATATTTTTGTTCAGTATACATACAGCTAAGTATGTGTAGGTACTTTCATTTGGTTGAATTTGTGCAAAACCAAATCCCAGAGAGGAGTATTTTGTACCTTGCTGAAGAGGATGGACATGAAGAAGTAGTCGAGCAGGAAGGTCTCTGAGAAGTGTGGGTAGTCGAAGAGGAAGAAGAGGGCGGTGAAGGACAGCGTGACGTACTGCAGAGACGGGGCGCAGAACGACGAACGCAGCAGCTTCATCCCCGCCAGAGAGATGAAGAGAGCACGGCCGCTGGAGGGAGGGGAAGGAGAGAGAGACCGAGAGGGGGACATCAAAACACATTAATGGTGCAAAAACAAAGCGTAGTCTCAATAAACATGCCCTCAGCTCTGACTGGGTGGATAGATGGGATGAGGGAGGGAGAGGAACGTGTGGTGAGGTTGGTAAAAGGGGATGGCTTGAGCTGCTTACTAGATGTCAAGCTCCTTGGGTTTCAGGCTGACGCGCTGCGCCTCTGTAGTGAGGGAGTTGAGCACTACAGCCGGATAGATGACATACTTCTCCACACACTGCAGCCACGCATACAGCTTCTCGAACCACATCAACTGGGCGGCATCTGGGACRGACAGGGCATAGCAAAACAATCAATGACAAACCACAGGCTTCGACACAATTCTTCAGGGCGTGTGAACGTGTGCGTTTAGGGGGTGACGGGTTGCTACTTACCGCGGACCTCGAACTGGCTGTACTCTCGAGAACGGAGCACGGGGTGGGCCAGGCAGAACCAGGGCAGCTGCTTGCGGAGCTGAGGCAACAGGTAGTGTGTGAGGAAGCCCACCACCCCGGCCACCATGTACAAGATATAACTAAGAGCAGGCTGGAGGGGAGAGAGACAAGGTTTCACTGGGGAGTGTCATAGAAAACCAGAAGGGTTTCTCTCTAGATATTGAAACGTCACATCGTCCATCTACAGTCGACCAGGTGAGTTGACTGACCTGCAGAGCGATGAACACGGTGCTGGCACTGATGGCAAACGTGATGACAGCCATGAGGGGAAACATGACCAGATCCGAGTGGAAAATCTCTCTCTAAAAACAAAAACAGACAGAGAGAGAGATGAAGAGGGTTTTAAAACCTCAGACCACCAACCGCATTCAAACAGTTATGTTATATTCGCTGAGTGGACAAACCATTAGGAACACCTTCCTAATATTGAGTTGCAACCCTTTCCCCCACGGAACAGCCTCAATTCGTCGGCGCATTGGACTATACAAGGTGTCGAAAGCCTTCCACAGGGATGTTTCCCACAGTTGTGTCAAGTTGGCTGGATGTCCTTTGGGTGGTGGATCATTCTTGATACACACGGGAAACTGTGGTGTGAAAAACCCAGCAGCGTTGCAGTTCTTGACACACTCTCACCTACTACCATACCCCGTTCAAAGGCACTTAAATCTTTGTCTTGCCCATTCACCCTCAATGGCACACATACACAATCCATGTCTCAAGGCTTAAAAATCCTTCTTTAACCCGTCTCCTCCCCTTCATCTACACTGATTGAAGTGGATTTAACAAGTGACATCAATAAGTGATAATTGCATTCACCTGGTCAGTCTGTCACTGCTTTGTGAGTCCCAAATAGCACCCTATTCCCTACATAGTGTACCGGTACCCCTTGTATATAGCCTTGCTATTGTTATTTTACTGCTGCTCTTGAATTATTTGTTACTTTTATTTCTTATTTTTCTTAAAACTGCGTTGTTGGTTAAGGGCTTGTCAGTAAGCACTTCATTGCAAGGTCCTACACCTGTTGTATTCGGCGCATGTGACAAATACAATTTGATTTGATAGTGCACTACTTTTTAACCAGAGCCATTTGGGACRCATCCTTGATCTTACCACAGAGTCGCGTAGCTTCTCAGGCAGGGGGTCTTTGATCTCCAGAGGAGGCTCCTCAGGGGTCCGGCTCTCCAGCTCGGGAAAGAACTTAGAGCGGACCAGAGACCTAGAGAGAAAAACACAGAGTGTAATGTATGATATGAGTGACAGGGTAGAGTTGATCTTAGGATCAGGGAATATTAGTGAGTTTCAAGGTACCAGTGGGTATATCATTGTCATCATATTTATATTAAATCAACGCCGAGACACTAATGAGCTGTCCATTGACCAGACAGAGAGCCGTAAAGAGTAGTGTTGTCACGATACCAGAATTTTGACTTCGATWCCGATAATAGGTTTAGTATCACGATGATAAAACGATACCACATCAACAACAACAAAAAACGAACGTGGGGATGCACTGTGAGATGGTCAGTTCTGGTTACTTTTTTGAAAAGSAGATTCAACTCCAAAATGAACACAAATAAAATGAAACAACCAATCCCTGATGCATTCTGTTCATSTCTTCAAATCAACTTGGGTAAAAAACATAGGTACAGCAGACCCCCTTATTGTATGGGACACTTTTAAAATATGTGCCTTTGGAGGACATGCAATTCAATACYCATCTTTAAAACAAAAAGTAGTTMGGTCAACAGAGTTCATCTTAAAAAAAGGAAATAGAGGAACTAACAGTACAGATAGACAGCATTGCTGACCAAACCGGACTGACCAAACGCGCGCGTGATTTTGTTCACCCACACCAGAAGTGATCAGGACACGCAGGTTGAACTATCAAAACAAACTCTGAACCAATTATATTAATTTGGGGACAGGTCAAAAAGTCTTMAACATTTATGGCAATTTAGCTATCTAGCTTGCTGTTGCTCGCTAATTTGTCCTGGTATATAAGCATTGGGTTGTTATTTCACCTGAAATGCACAAGGTCCTYTACCACGACAATTAATCCACAGATAAAACGGTAAACCGAATTCGTTTCTCGCCATATCTCCTCCTTCTTTCAGACTTCTTTTTCTTCGTTGGACTTTATATGGCAGTTGGCAAACAACTCTACAGCATTACTAAAACCAACCTGAATGTGGACCTAAGTTCATCTTTCAATCACCCACGTGGGTATATGCTCCTAAAAACCARTGAGGAGATGGGAGAGGCCGCACTTGCAGCACATTGAGCGCCACAAATAGAACCAATTTCTATTTTAGCGCCTGGCTACGCAGACGCTCRCTTGAGGCGCGCGAGCGGTGTGGTCAGCATGTAAGGGGCCTAGCCCGAATCATGAAAAACAGCCCCAGACCATTATCCCTCCTCCACCAAACTTTACAGACGCCACTATGCATTCGGGCAGGTAGCGTTCTCCTGGCATCCGCCAAACCCAGATTCAGCCATCAGACTGCCAGATGGTGAAGCGTGAATCATCACTTCAGAGAAGGCGTTTCCACTGTTCCAGAGTCCAATGGCAGAGAACTTTACACCACTCCAACCGACGCTTGGCATTGCGCATGGTGATCTTAYGCTCGTGTGTGGCTGATCGGCCATGGAAACCCATTTCACGAAGCTCTTGACGAACAGTTATTATGCTGACGTTGCTTCCAGAGGCAGTTTGGAACTCGGTATTGAGTGTTGCAACCGAGGACAGGCGATTTTTACAAACTGCGTATTTCTAGCACTCGGCTGTGCCGTTTTGTGAGCTTGAGTGGTCTMCCACTTCGCAGCTGAGCCGTTKTTGCTCMTASACGTTTCCACTTCACAATAACAGCACTTACAGTTGACCGGGGCAGCTCTAGCAAGGCAGAAATTTGACTCAACAGTCAAGAGGCAAATCCGGGATGCTGGCCTTCTAGGCAGAGTTCCTCTGTCCTGTGTCTGTTCTTTTGCCCATCTTAATCTTTTATTTGCCAGTCTGAGATATGGCTTTTTCTTTGCAACTCTGCCTAGAAGGCCAGCATCCCGRAGTCGCCTCTTCCTCTTCACTGTTGACGTTGAGACTGGTGTTTTGCGAGTACTGTTTCATGAAGCTGCCAGTTGAGGACTTGTGAGGCRTCTGTTTCTCAAATTAGACACTCTACTGTACATGTCCTCTTGCTCAGTTGTGCAACGGGCCCTCCCACTCCTCTTTCTATTCTGGWTAGAGCCAGTKTGCGCTGTTCTATGAAGGGAGTAGTACACAGYATTGTACGAGATCTTCAGTTTCTTGGCAATTTCTTGCATGCAATAGCCTTAATTTCTCAGACCAAGAATGGACTGACGAGTTTCAGAAGAAAGTTATTTGTTTCTGGCCATTTTGAGCCTGTAAATCGAACCCACAAATGCTCCAGATACTCAACTAGTCTAAAGAAGGACAGTTTTATTGCTTATTTAAATCAGGACAACAGTTTTCAGCTGTGCTAACATAAYTGSAAAAGGGTTTTCTAATGATCAATTAGCCTTTTAAAATGATAAACTTGGATTAGCTAACACAACATGCCATTGGAACACAKGAGTGATGGTTGCTGATAATGGGCCTCTGTACGCCTATGTAGATATTCCATTAAAAAGCAGCCGTTTCCAGCTACAATAGTCATTTACAACATTAACAATGTCTGCACTATTTCTGATCAATTTGATGTTATTTTAAAAATGGACAAAACATGTGACTTTCTTTCAAAAACAAAGGACATTTCTAAGTGACCCCAAACTTTTGAACGGTAGTGTATTTATTTACAAAACAATATATATGAATACATCATTCTAATACCGGACYGTTTTTCATGTTGTAGTAGYGAAAAAGTACAGAGGTTTCGGTATGCAACACTAAAGAGTAGAGGTATACTGACCACAGGATGACAGGGTCACTGCTTTGGCGGCTCAGGTGGTAGGAGAGGGCCAGGAGCAGGCCGCAGAACACTGAAAACAGTACTGGCACATGGGGGTGTTCCCAGGGCGCATTGATAGCCCCAAGGCAGAATCCATAGAGCAACGCAGCCACCAACACACTGCGTAACAGGCTGTAAAGAGACGACAGGGGGCTGGTGGTGGCTGTGGAGAGAAACCACACACACACACAGGGTCAACAGGCATCACTCAACAAAAAACTGAGAATTTACTTTGTGAATTACAGTGAATGGCATCTCATTGTGTGGCCCTGTCTTACCTGTTCCCCCAAAAATGTGCATGTCGACCTGCTCCAGCAGACACATGAGGAAGGTATTGACCTGAGGTAGAAGCCCAAAAAGGAAAATGACGGGGAAACACAAGGCAAACACTGAGGGGGAAGAAAGAGACAGAGAGGGAGAAAGGGCTTGAATGAGTTGGTTGGTCGCAACACGATACAAAATACATAACAGCACACAGCTAGAAGTTGCTAACACTGACTGACCTATGAGCACGTCCCTGGCACAGAGCAGGAAGTGAGCGGAGAAGAAGGTGACGCCGTAGAGTGAGAAGGGCTGCAGGTGGCCTGAGCGCCCTGCCAAGTCTAACACCCAGATGAGAGCACAGCACAGGCAGAAGTAGACGGGCCGACTGTACACGATGACCCAGTTATGGCCCTGACGGGTTAGACCAGACAGTCATCAGGTTGTGCCATCAAAACAAGAATCAACGATAGATAGGTTACCAACTTGATAATGACCAAGACAGATGTTTGAATGGCATCATCCACTTACATGCATTGGGGAGGCTGCATCTGGTTGAACACTCTGAGGAAGGAGAGAGTCATTTCAAGCGTTAACACATTAGTTTACTTCAAGTTAACACTGGTCTATTACGGTTCAACAAACGTGTTGGCAGTTGATTTTTTACTGTATTACTGTTTTAATAAAAAGGGAATATAGGAATTGAATAGAACTTTATTGAATCCTTATGTTGTGTACCTTCAGTAGTGAGTACTGACAGCTGGCGATGACCAGGCAGAACTGRAAGACCCAGATGTCCCTGAAGAAGCCCTGCAAGAGGAGCAGGAACCCCAGGAAGGCCACCATGCTGGCCAGCACCACAGCAAACACATTCTCCCCTACACCACGGTTCCTACAGGACAGACACAATGGAGGTCATTTACTGTCCAGGGTTGCAAAATTCCAGTAACGTTACAAAAAATGCCCAGGTTTTCCAGAAAATGCTATATTTGTGGAGAAAGCAGTAACCCTAACACTGTCACTCCACAGTATATAAAAGAACCTATTAACGAAACATTGGCTTCCTCCTCAGTACAGTGACAAACATTGGATCATATTACCACTGCAATAAACTAGCTAGCTGCTGTGTCTCACCTGTCCAGTAGCGCCAGCAGGGCCAGGCGGTCGTAGCGTACCCTCAGCCACTTCCCTGGCAGCACCCAGAAACGGTAGTACTGTTTGGGCTTGGCCTTCTCCTCGATCATCAGCGTGTTCTCGTGGGACTCATGCAGAGACTCATGGTCCAGGTCAAACTGGAGATAGAGGGGGATTCAAGTCAAACATCATGCGTATTAAAACATTTTAAATAAACTAAAGCCACATTTACAGGAATATGCAAGAAATGTCCAGAGGGTTAATTTTGTCTGAAACACATGATTTTGATTTGATTGATAAGGATCCCCATTAGCCGACGCCAGCAGCAAGTCCTACTGGGGTCCGACATAACAAAAAAAAAAACATTAGTCAAAATACTTTACAATTTACATACATTTACATGTAGTGTGTGAGCGCAGCTATCAGTTACACATACATGTCAGTACATACACACAAGTAGGTCACCCAGGGGAGAAGCGTTCTGCCGTGAGGTTTTGCTTWACTTTTTTAAAACCAGGTTTGCTGTTCACATGCACTATATAAGATGGAAGGGAGTTCTCTGCACTCCTGGCTCTGTATAATACGGTGCGTTTCTTTARATTTGTTCTGGACCTGGGGACTGTGAAAAGGTGGGGTAAGTGTGTGTGTGTCAGTGCTGTGTAGAAGTTGACTAGGCAAACAATTTGGAATTTCCAACACATTGTTTCTTATAAAAACAAGAAGTGACGCAGTCAGTCTTTCCTCAACTCTTAGCCAAGAGAGACTGGCATGCATAGTATTAATATTAGCCCTCTAATTACGATGAAGAGCAAGACGTCCCGCTCTGTTCTGGGCCAGCTAAAGCTTAACTAGGTCTTTCTTTGCAGCACTTGACCACATGACTGTACAATAATCAAGCTAAGATAAAACTAGAGCCTGCAGGACTTGCTTTGTGGAGTGTGGTGTCAAAAAAGCAGAGCATCTCTTTATTACAGACAGACCTCTCCCCATCTTTACAACCATTGAATCTATATGTTTTAAACATGACAGTTTACAATCTAAGGTAACAGCAAGTCATTTATTCTACTCAACTTGTTCAACAGCCACACCATTCATTACCAGAGTCAACTGAGGTCTAGAACTTAGGGAATGATTTGTACCAAATACAATGCTCTTAGTTTTAGACATGTTCAGGACCAGTTTACTACTAGCCACCCATTCCAAAACAGACTTTGTTAAGGGTTTCAGTGATTGCATTAGCTGTGGTTGCTGATGCGTATTTGTTTGAAACATCAGCATACATGAACACACATGCTTTTTTTATTGACAGAGGCAGGTCATTGGCAAAAATTGAAAAAAGGGCCTAGAAAGCTGCCCTGTGGTACACCACACTTTACATGTTTGACATTTGAGAAGCTTCCATTAAAGAAAGCCCTTTGAGTTATATTAGATAGATGGCTCTGAATCCACGATATGGCAGAGGTTGAAAAGCCATAACACATACGTTTTCAACAACAGTCAATAAAATCAAAGGCGGCACTGAAATCTAAGAGTACAGCTCCCACAATCTTATTATCAATTTCTTTCAACAATCATCAGTCATTTGTGTCAGTGGAGGACATGTTGAGTGCCCTTCTCTATAAGCATGATGAAAGTCTGTTGTTATTTTGTTTTTACAGAGAAGTAGCATTGTATTTGGTCAAACACAATTTTCCCCAACAGTGTACTAAGAGCCTTGCAGCAAGCTGATAGGTCTGCTGTTAGAACCAGTAAGGGCCGCTTTACCACTCTTGGGAAGCGGAATGACTTTGGCTTCCCTCCAGGCCTGAGGACAAATACTTTCCTCTAGGCTCAGATTAAAGATATGACAGACAGGAGTGGCTATAGAGTCAGCTACCATCCTCAGTAGCTTTCCATCTAAGTTGTCAATGCCAGGAGGTTTGTCATTATTGATCGATAATCATTTTCCCACCTCTCCCACACTACCTTGACAAAATTCAAAAACTTACAATGCTTCTTTCATTATTATTATTATTATTTTTTTTATACATGAGTATGATGGCTCACTGTTCGTTGTTGGCATTTCCTGCCTAAGTTTGCCCACTTTGCCAATGACGTAATAATTAAAATAATTCGCAACATCAAAATGGTTGTGTGATGAATAAGCCATCTGATTCGATGAAAGATGGAGTTGAATTTGTCTTACTGCCCATAATTTCATTTAAAGTACTCCAAAGTTGTTTTCTATTATTGATCTTGGCTTCATAATACAGTTTCTTCTTCTTTTTGTTGAGTTAAGTCACATTTGTCAATTTGCAGTAAGTCAGCCAGTCAGATGTGCAGCCAGACTTATTAGCCACTCCTTTTGCCCCATCTCTTTCAGCCATACAGTTTTTCAATTCCTCATCAATCCATGGAGCCTTAACAGTTCTAACAGTCAGTTTCTTAACAGGTGCATGATTATCAATAACTGGAAGAAGCAATGTCATAAATTCATCAAGTACAATGTCTTGATGCTCCTTATTAATCACATCAGACCAAAAAATATTTTTTACATCAKCCACATAAGAGTCACAGCAAAATATTTTGTATGATCTCATACACACTATTTTAGGCCGAGCTGTTGGAACTTTGGCTTTCCTGGATATAGCCACTATATTGTGATCACTGTATCCAATGCGTACGGATACAGCTTCGGAACAAATCTGTTAAAACAGGAATTTGAATGGTGTTTCCTCTCACCTCTGGCATCTCTGACATCTCCAGGGGCACCCTGCGTACCTGCATGCCCTGCAGAACCACGGGCCTAGGCTGGAGCATGGTAAGCACCGGGGCCCCCTCCTGGACATCAGTGGAAGTGAAGCTGGAGGATTGGGACTGTCGTTCCCGCTCCCTGAGAGAAGAAGAGGGAGGGGCCCAGACACATCAAAATCAGTTTCAGGCAAAGAGCCTAAAGCGCATCAGAGAGAGACACTTACGCCACTGGGTCCTCATAACCGCCTCCAGCAGGTCCAAACGTGTACGATCTCTTCACTCCTGGAAAAACACCAGCACAGCGACAACAATGAATGGAGAGCATCGACTACATCGTAAACTAGGACAGAATCATTTGCTATGCAAATTTAAATACATGAATGCCTCAGTAAAGCCCACGAACAATGGGGCTTATTTCTCGCTCTCTTCAGGCTAGGTTAATTAAAATGAGAGAGGGCCCCCCCCCCCCCCAAGGTTCAAAAGCGAGCCTCAGCCTAGCATCCCCACACACTCACCACCCTCGTCATAAAAGTAGTGCACAGCCCCCTCTGTGGTGTCGTCGAAGGTAGAGGCCTCGTGGACCCCCCCGCGGGGCAGCAGTAGTGAGGTGGCGAACTGTAAGGCAGAGGGCAGGGTCCGGGTCCGTGAGTGTGAGGAGGTACGGGCACGCTGGAGGTCCTGGAGACTACAGGAAGACAGGAGCTGGGCTTTACGGAGCATGTACATACGGAGGTGACTGGCATAAGAGATACAGTTGAAGTCAGAAGTTTACATTCACTTAGGTTGGAGTAATTAAAACTTGTTTTTCAACCACTCCACAAATTTCTTGTTAACAAACTATAGTTTTGGCAAGTCGGTTAAGACATCTACTWTGCGCATGACAAGTCATTTTTCCAACAATTGTTTACAGACAGATAATTCACTGTATCACAATTCCAGTGGGACAGAAGTTAACATACACTAAGTTGACTGTTCCTTCAAACAGCTTGGAAAACTCCAGAAAATTATGTCATGGCTTGAGAAGCTTCTGATAGGCTAATTGACATCATTTGAGTCAATTGGAGGTGTACCTGTGGATGTATTTCAAGGCCCACCTTCAAACTCAGTGCCTCTTTGCTTGACATCATGGGAAAATCAAACCAAATCATCCAAGACCTCAGAAAAAAAATTGTAGACCTCCACAAGTCTGGTTCATCCTTGGGAGCAATTTCCAAACACCTGAAGGTATCACGTTCATCTGTACAAACAATAGTACGCAGGTATAAACACCATGGGACCACGTAGCTGTCATATTGCTCAGTTCTGTCTCCTAGGGATGAATGTACTTTGGTGCGAAAAGTGCAAATCAATCCCAGAAGAGCAAAGGACCTAGATCCACAGTAAAACGAGACCTATATCGATGTAACCTGAAAGGCCGCTCAGCAAGGAAGAAGCCACTGCTCCAAAACCGCCATAAAAAAGCCAGACTACGGTTTGCAACTGCACATGGGGACAAAGATCATACTTTTTGGAGAAATGTCCTCTGGTCTGATGAAACAAAAATATAACTGTTTGGCCATAATGACCATCATTATGTTTGGAGGAAAAAGGGGGAGGCTTGCAAGCCAAAGAACACCATCCCAACTGTGAAGCACAGGGGTGGCAGCATCATGTTGTGGAGGTGCTTTGCTGCAGGAGGGACTGGTGCACTTCACAAAGTAGATGGCATCATGAGGGAGGATAAATTATGTGGATATATTGAAGCAACATCTCAAGACATCAGTCAGGAAATTAAAACTTGGTCGCAAATGGGTCTTCCAAATGGACAATGACCCCAAGCATACTTCCAAAGTTGTGGCAAAATGGCTTAAGGACAACAAAGTCAAGGTATTGGAATGGCCATCACAAAGCCCTGACCTCAATCCTATAGAAAATATGTGGGCAGAACTGAAAAAGCGTGTGCGAGCAAGGAGGCCTACAAACCTGACTCAGTTACACCAGCTCTGTCAGGAGGAATGGGCCAAAATTCACCCAACTTATTGTGGGAAGCTTGTGGAAGGCTACCTGAAACTTTTGACCCACGTTAAACAACTGAAAGGCAATGCTACCAAATACTAATTGAGTCTATGTAAACTTCTGACCCACTGGGAATGTGATGAAAGAAACAAAAGCTGAAATCATTTTTGTACTATTATTCTGACATTTCACATTCTTAAAATAAAGTGGTGATCCTAACTGACCTAAGACAGGGAATTTTTACTAGGATTAAATGTCAGGAATTGTGAAAAACTGAGTTTAAATGTATTTGGCTAAGGTGTATGTAAACTTCCGACTTCAACTGTGTAGCAAGCATGCTGGTGTGGAAGTGTTTGACTGGACCAACCTGGGTGGGGAGCCCATGGTAGAGGGGGGTGGTGTGGGGTTGCTCCCCGCGTTGTGTCGCCTGCGGATGGCCTGGGTCCTCTTCACACTGCTCACCGAGTCCCGCTTGCCCCCCTCCTCTGGGGCCAGAGCTGGGGCAGCAGATATTCACATTAGTACAAGGACGTTCATTTCAGATATTGAATTCTAGAAATACCTGACCCTGATTAATGGAGTAAATATAGCAAACAATCCAAATTTCAATGAAACAGTTACACATTTCAGAGCTTTCCATCTTGAATGGGAATGTTTAAAAGTAGGGTTTGCTGATCTAGAATCAGTTTAGCCTTTTAGATTATAATGAAATGGACATGGGCGATCTGATCCTAGATCAGCACACGTTATGAATAAAGGCCCAGAGTTAGAGAGAATAGTATGTCTCACCTCCCCCCACAGCTCCCTCCTCCACCAGTTCCCCTGCCCTCCAGCCCGTCTGGTTGCCAGCCCAGGAGCCTCCCAGAGAGTCCAGGCGATGGTGGTGAGTTCCAGGGAAGCCGTCTGTATGGCTAGTCCGGGCCTCCAGGTCTGACTTGGAGACGGTGAGGGTTCGGGGAGCGGGGGTGGAGGAGGTCAGCATGGTGGAGGGTAGGGCCACAGTGTTAGTGTGGCCCCCACCGGCCCCGTCCATACTGAGCACCCTGGCGTGAGTCTTAGCACTAGCCGTGCTAGCTGACCTCTGAGCCCTTTGGGAGTGGGATGGGCCAGCCGTCTCAGACAACTCTCCTTCCCTGGGGTTGGGCAGCTGGGTGGAGGAGGGGGGCGGGTTCGTAATGCCAGCGTTAGCGAGGTCAGGGGAGTAGCAGGAGGTAGAGGAGCTCGAATCGTCATCGTCGTCGTCAGAGCTGTAGCGTCTCTGGGAGCCCAGACTTGAGCCGGCGCTCATGTCACTGCCGTCGTCCTCGTCACTGGAGTCCTCAAACAGGCTCTCGCTGTAGGCCTTAGCCCCCAGCCGGCTGCGCACTGGGATGTAGTCTCTGTGCTGCCCGTGGTGCCGCCTGTAGGAGCTGCAGTCAAAGCTGCTGCTTCCCGCTCCACCTCGCTTACGAGGGGCTTTCCTGCGGCCAGGCCGGTGGCCCACACTACTGCCACCGGTCCGCAGCAGCTTCAAGTCTTTGGGGCGCACCACCTGCTGGGCCTGCAGAGAGGACTGCTCAGAGTGCAGGAATGGGGTGGAGGAGACGGGCAACGCAGGCTCAGAACACACTAGACCCAGGGCCAGCCCTGACGGCACCGAGCTGGCCTGCCTCGGAGGGGGGAGGGGGGGAACCCTCCTGTCCAGATCACAGGCCTCGGAGTGCCCACTACTGGAGGGAGATGAGTCCTGGAGGGAGGGGGGCTGTGCAATATCTGAGGGGACATGTGGCAAATCTTCCCCTTCCACTAGTGTCCTATCAAGCTCCTGGCCCAGAGAGCACTCTTTGGCGGGGGAGCGCAGCAGTTCGCTGTCCGACAGGTCGTCAGTATCACTTCCCCCCTGCAGCACTAGCTCCTCTGCTGGCTCTAGGGTACTGGTGCCCGGGGCTGGGGCAGAGGTCGGTGTCCCTGCGTCTATGTTCCGTGGCAGGCTGAGTGAAGGGCTCTCCAGCTGGGTGGAGTCAGTCTTCTCACTGCGGTAGCTGCTGACGGTGCTGAGGGTCTCGCGGTCCGTGGCTGCCCCGCCCCCACTGAAGCAGCTGTCTGTGGAGCCAGCGGCCATGGCCACCCCACTGCGGCTGCCTGGGTGCTCTGTTCCTGGGGCGAAGGCCACGGGGTCAAGGCCCAGCCCCAACAGGTTCTCACTCAGCTCCTCACTCAGACTGCTCTTTATGAGAGGGCTGATGGGAGTGTCCCCCAGGCTCCCCGACTCAGCAGAGGGGCCCAGAGGGGAGTAGGCCCCCATCACGATCACATCCTCATCAGGACTCTGCTGGGACAGCTGCTCCAGCATCCCCTCAATCTCTTCCAACTGGCCCTTCTCTCCTCCGTCTTCCTGACTGGAAGGGGAGGGGGGGATGGAGATGCACTCCCCAGGTTGTAAGCTACCAAATCCCCCTGACATCCCTGCTCCCACTCCCCTTAGACCCGGGAACTCTCCTCCTAGAGCAGCAGCCAAGCAGGACTGGACCATGTTGGCAACATTGGCAACATCTGAAAGAAGTGAAAATCCAAACTAAGTACACACGACAAAGCAAAGACCAACATAGCTAACGTGTTTTGCGTAAATAAATGTTATATCACCATTTTGCACATGGACAAAAGATTCTAGGTCTATTTCCAGTGTAACGCTATGCTTACGGATCGGGTCCTGGGAGCTGTGGCGGAGAATCTCCCGGTGTGCTGAAGTGACAATCAAGTTGTTGCTGCCTTGCTCTCGCATCAGATCCTTGATATCTGAGAAGAGAAGAAGCAGTCCCTAAATTACACTGTTGCCCATGTTGGATAAAAACAAAAACACAGCAACTCTTAGTCAGATCTACTTTACCAACCACAACACTGCGGTTAGAGTGGAGTTAGATTAATGCTATACCCTTGGAGCCTCCACTGTCTTCAAGCTGAGGCAAAAACTCCTGAGGGGAAACAACAAAAACATTTGTTGGATTAAGATTGAATATCACAGGAATATAGATCATTTGTATGGGATTAAACAACCCAATCATTTCATGTTCCTGTGCAGTGTGCAGTTTGTTGCGTGGAACTATGTTAAAAGAGTATGTATGTGGGCCTCCCGGGTGGCGCAGTGGTCTAGGGCACTGCATCGCAGTGCTAGCTGCGCCACCAGAGTCTCTGGGTTCGCGCCCAGGCTCTGTCGCAGCCGGCCGCGACCGGGAGGTCCGTGGGGTGACGCACAATTGGCATAGCGTCGTCCGGGTTAGGGAGGGTTTGGCCGGTAGGGATATCCTTGTCTCATCACGCTCCAGCGACTCCTGTGGCGGGCCGGGCGCAGTGCGCGCTAACCAAGGGGGCCAGGTACACGGTGTTTCCTCCGACACATTGGTGCGGCTGGCTTCCGGGTTGGAGGCGCGTTGTGTTAAGAAGCAGTGCGGCTTGGTTGGGTTGTGCTTCGGAGGACGCATGGCTTTCGACCTTCGTCTCTCCCGAGCCCGTACGGGAGTTGTAGCGATGAGACAAGATAGTAATTACTAGCGATTGGATACCACGAAAATTGGGGAGAAAATGGGATAAAATTTAAAAAATATTTAAAAAAATAAAAAAATTTAAAAAAAGAGTATGTATGTGTGCGGTGTAAATGCAAGGCAGTCCTCACCGACACCTGGTTGAGTCCAAACAGAGAGTGCTGGGAGCTGCAGCGAACTGGAGGTGTTGAGTTGACCTTCCTGAACACAGTCATCTCCACACCAACATTGCTGTCCCTGAGAGGGGAACATAGCAACATGAGAAAACACAACACTAAAATCTGCCCACAATCATGTGAAATAACAGCCCTCAAAGCATCAACACAAATGAGCCTCTCCCCTCGATGTACATAGAATGACATCTTGTTTTGACATGATTTAACAAAAAAAGGATTCCATTAGGATTTGGAAATCTCCGCCAGTACCCGTGCTGATTCCCGTCGTGGCCTCCGGACCCATCATCCCCCTCTTCTAGCCGTGGGGCGTCGGTTATGAGCGAGGCCTGCCTCTTCTCCACTATCTCCCCCAGGTCGAACATGGCATGGAGGCGAAAGTTCACTGCCTTTATGGCTGTGAAGAAGGCTGCCACCACAGCACAGTACACACCTGCCACGACCAGGCTGGGGGGGARAGACTGGACGGAAGGACAAGAGAGGGGAGGGGAGAAGAAAGATTGAGTCCAGAGCTGGGAATAAAAGTAGGCTAGCCCATGATGAGGGTAGTGAAACAACACCTTGTTCTCAATACCAGTAAAAGAACAAATGGTTCACCTAGTTAAGCAGGCACATGGACAAATTGGGCATCATATTACAGACAAGGAAGGACCACTCTTCAAAGATGACGGACATGACAGCTTGAGAGGACATAACATGTCTGGTTTACAGGTAACACGCGTCACTAGAGCAAATATTAACACGTTTGACCACAAAAGCTTAAACATGAAAGTAAGAGAAGTAATGCTGTTTTGAATAGGGAGGGGAAAATGGTACGGTCTGTTCCACTTTATTACCAACATCATCCTTTTCTCCTGTCCTATGATAAAAACCAGTTTGACCTGAATAGTGGCTGTTACGGCACTACTAAATGTGTATGTAAAAAGTGCCTGACGAACATGACACCCAGTCTAAATGAATTTTTCCACCCTTTTTATCTACAGAAATCATAAATTGTCCCCTCACCATGTAGAGTAGGAAAGGGAAGGCCAGGAGAAAGATCCAGAGGTACAGGTGGAAGCAGTTGGAGAACGTGCTCTGATGGGGGTCCACATACCAGCCTCCTGTGAGCGAAGCCCATACCCCCTGCCGCAGTATCTGAAGAGCTTGGGAACCCATTGTCCCCCTCAGAGCAGCCAACCCAGGGTTGCAAGGTTTCCTCTAAGGCTGGAGCTCCAGACGGTCCAGTTGTAGCCACCCGTTCACGTATCTACAACGGCACTTCCATTGAGGATGAAAAGTTAATGAGTCAATTGAAGACAGTCCTCTTCACTTTCTGGTGTATAGTCCTTAGTGTATCTCAAGGGAGGCTGTGCATGTTCGTGCTCCAGACTGGGCTGCTTTGCTGTGCAGTTCTTGCTAAAAAGTAATCCTTGCTTTATCTGGAGAATTACTTTTTGGCACACTGGTGGTGACCCACTGACTAAATAACATTCATCTGGAAGAAAAATCACAAMTGCTTTGGTTGGTCTCTTCACACATTTCCAGCATTTTGAGTCACACTTCAATAAATTAAGAGTAGGTCCTGATAACATCCTTCAGAGGAAGACGCCGTGCACCGCTCTAATGTCACAGGCAATCATAATAACGCTCCTACTCAGAGATGGAGCCGTAACTAGGTTGGACTCATTTCTTTAGATATGTATTTGGAGTCCTCAACCTCATGAGACCGGAAGCTTTACGAATCCTGAGAAATGATCAGAATAAACATCTGCAATGATACTCCATAGATATATATGTATACTGCTACCCTAAAGTATCTGAATCAGCCAATGCAGAAAGCTAGCTAGCTACCCATTAGCCATTCGGGAGCTTAGTTCATAACCCAACTAACTAGGAATTATATTTTTCATGACCCCTTGGTAGCTATAACGTTAGCGTCAAGGCCAACCTACTGACTGATAGACACAATATAACGTATTTTACTGTTATCTAAGTTAGCTAGCATAAACCATTGTACTGTTATCTAAGTTAGCTGGCTAGGTAATGCTAGCTAGCAGCTGCCTACATGTTATTTTAGCTATCAACAATTTCCTCCAGACGTTATTTGCCAACCAATGCACGCCACCAACAAACATAGCAAGATACCTAGCTGATTTGTCAACTGAAAACACTTAACATTAGATACATGCTAACGTTAGCTATAACCAAATAGTTAGCAGTTAGCTATATGCCAACCATTGCTACTTAGCTAGGTAACCTTAGTTGTGCTTCCAAAACAAGACATCAACATGTAATTTCGAGATAATACTTATAAACAAATGCATTATAATGTGTCGGAATAAACAGAATGGCTAACATAGAGATTTGGCAGCAATTACATCATGAACGTTCGATTAGCATGCTAGTTAGGCCACATCAAAATAAAACAGCTAAATTAGCTATCAGAATTGAGACGGAGTGTTTGGCTAGATAGAAAACTTCGTAACCTCTCGTGATAACTATATAGTATTAAATGGTTTATCGACGACTCCCTTAGGTAAATCAACGCTGCTCAGCTGTGCCGCTTCTCTTCCGTGTAAAGCAGTAACGTCGTTAGCTAGCTAAAGAATCTCGTATTTTTCCTTACCACTGCGGGTTGTTAGCTAGTACATTTGGCTAGCTTACCACAGTTGGCTATCATTGTTTTCAGGTGATGGTGGTCTTTCTTCTTTGGAAAGACACAGTAGATATCTACTTTTTGTTTAAGACAAACTGTCAGTTTGTACAGATTTGCGTCATTGCCCTTATCATGTGTTCGCTAGCTGGCTAGCTAGCGTTAAAAAGCTCCTATTCGTTAGCTCGCTAGCTGCTACAATCATTCACACGGGAAACAAAAACCCACACAGGAAGAGAATGACATTCCAGAGTGTCATTTTGGTCGTGTTGCATTAGTCATTCTTCTTCTAATATGTAGCTAGCTATAATTCCACAACAACTTTTACAATTGGTGAACAGAAAGCAAAGCCTCAAAATAAAAAAAAGACAGCAAAGAAACTGATTGCTATGACAATCAGTACCGCATGATAATCGAAGATTGTTTGCCAGATGCTGATACATGATCATGCCACTCTGCATCTTTATAAAAGCGCTTCCAAAAGGTTTCCACACATTTCTTTTTACAGTTTTTGTTATTATACAGTTTTACCCTTGAATATTTGTACAGGTCTAGGAGTAAAATGTTATTGCCATTTTATTCTCACATTACTGGGCACATGGGGAAATTCATTCTGATCTGAAATTCACAAAACAATAAAAGTCAGTCTTTCTAGTCCTAGGTCTGGGATTTCTGAGACTACTGTTCTTTGGCCATAAGTTTAGCTTTGTTCGATTTCAGTGCAGCCTTAGATGTTATTGATCATAATTTGTTATTGAAAAAACACACTTATTATGACTTTACATCACCTGCCATCACATGGTTGGAGAAGTACTTATCCAATAGAACCCAGAGAGTGTTCTTCAATGGAAGCTTCTCCAACATCAGATATGTACAGTGCGGTATCCCTCAGGGCAGTTGCCTTGGGCCGTTACACTTCTGTATTTTACAAATGATTTGCCATCTGTCTTACAAAAAGCTAAAATGACTATGTATGCTAATGATGGCACACTCTACACAACAGCACCTACAGTCAGTGACCTCACTGAAACTCTTGGTAAGGAGTTACAGTCAGTGTCAGAATGGGTAACTAACAATAAACTGGTCTGAAATACATCTAAAACCAAAAGCATTGTATTTTGTTCAAAGCATTCTCTTTGACCTAAACCTCAACTGGAGTTGTGCATAAAGGATGTGACCATTGAACAAGTTGAAGAAACTGAACTCCTAAGAGTAACACTGGATGGTCAGTTATCATGGTCAAGTCATATTGAGAAAGTTGTTGTGAAGATGTAGAGAGGTATGCATGTTATAAAATATGTTTTGTGCTTTTGACACAAAGATCAACTGTACTAGTTGTTCAGGCTCTGATCTTGTCCCATCTTGATGACTGTCTGGTAATATGGTCAGGTGCAGCAAAGAAAGACCTAGCAAAGCTGCAGCCGGCTCAAAACAGAGCAGCACGCCTTTCCCTTAACTGCACACACAGAACTAACATCAACAACATGCAAAAAGCAAGTTTAGCTTTAAAAAACAGATTAAAAAAACATATTGTATCACAGCGCCTCTCCTCTTCTAAAGATCTGTTTAAACTGTATAAGAATATGTGTATATGTGTTTATCTGTATAAGAATACAGATAATTCAGGAGATAAGAATACAGAGTACCAGGAGACCTATAGGATACTAAGAATATATATAAGAATATGAATATGTACAGTGCCTTCAGAAATAATTCATACCCCTTGACTTATTCCACAAAAAGTGTGTTACAGCCTATTAAATATTAATTTTTTCATCCATCTACACACAATACCCCATAATGACAAAGTGTTGTTGTTGTTTTATACATTTGTTTTATACATATGTGCAAATACAGAAATATTTAATTTACATAAGTATTCACACCCCTGAGTCAATACTTTGTAGAAGCACTTTGGCATTGACTAAAGCTGTGAGTCTAAATGGGTAAGTCTCTACGAGCTTTCCACACCTGTATTGTGAAACATTTCCCCATTATTCTTTTCACAATTCATTAAGCTCTGTCAAGTTGGTTGTTGATCATTTGCAAGCCTTGCCATAGATTTTCAAGCGGATTTAAGTCAAAACTGTAACTAGGCCAATCAGGAACATTCAATGTCATCTTGGCAAGCAACTCTTGCTTGCCAATATTTGGCCTTGTGTTTTAGGTTATTGTATGTAGTTCTGTCTTTGAGCTGTTCTTGTCTATTGATGTTCTGTGTTAATTCATTCTGTATTATGCTTAATGTTTTGTGTGGACCCCCAGGAAGAGCAGCTACTGCTTTTGCAACAGCTAATGGGGATCCTAATAAAATACCAAATACTTGTTGAAAGGTGAATTTGTCTCCCAGTTTCTGTTGGAAATCAGTGCCTGTGCTTACCTCTATTCCGTTTCCTTATATAAAAAAAAATAACTCCCTTGTCTTTGCCAATGACAAGCATACCCATAACATGATGCAGCCACCACCATGCTTGAAAATATGAAGAGTGAAACTCTGTGATGTGTTGTATTGGATTTGTCCCAAACATAGTGCTTTGTATTCAGGACAAACAAATGTATTAGCCACATTTTTAGCAGTTTTACTTTAGTGTCTCATTCCAAACAGGAAGCATGTTTTGGAATATTTTTATTTGTTATCTCCATAGACAAACATTGGCAGTAGAATGGCCTTACTGAAGAGCTCAGTGACTTTCAACGTGGCACCATCATAGGATGCCACCTTTCCAACAAGCCAGTTCGTTAAATTTCTGCCCTGCTAGAGCTGCCCAGGTTAACTGTAAGTGCTGTTATTGTGAAGTGGAAACGTCTAGGAGCAACGACGGCTGACAATGCCATTCTAGACGATTCTGTGCTTCCAACTTCGTGCCAACAGTTTGGGGAAGGCCCTTTCCTGATTCAGCATGACAATGCCCCTGTGCACAAAGCAAGGTTCCATACAGAAATGGTTTGTCGAGATTGGTGTAGATGACTTCAGCCCCATCGAACACCTTTTGGATGAATTGAAACGGGGACTGTGAGCCAGACCCAATCGCCCCAAATCAGTGCCCGACCTCACTAATGCTCTTGTGGCTGAATGGAGCAAGTCCCCGCAGCAGGTTATTATTGTGGAGTGACTGCAACGTTGTTGATCCATCCTCAGTTTTCTCCTATCACAGCCATTAAACTGTAACTTTCTTAAAGTCCCCATTGTCCTCATGGTGAAATCCCTAAGTGGATACCTTCCTCTCCTGCAACTGAGTTAGGAAGGATGCCCGTATCTTTGTACTGACTGGGTGTATTGATACACCATCCAAAGTGTAATTAATAATATCACCATGCTCAAAGGGATATTCAATGTCTACTTTTTTTACCCATCTACCAATAGGGGCCCTTCTTTGCGAGGCATTGGAAACCTCCCTGGTCTTTGTGGTTGAATCATTTTTTAAATTTACTGCTCGAATGAGGGACCTTACAGATAATTGTATGTGTGGGTACAGAGATGAGGTAGTCATTCAAAAATCATTATTATTGCACACAGAGTGAGTCCACACAACTCATAATGTGCCTTGTTAAGTACATTTCTACTGCTGAACATATTTAGGCTTGCCATAACAAAGGAGCTAAATACTTACTGACTCAAGACATTTCAGCTTTTCATTTTTAATTAATTTGTAAAATGTCTAAAAACATAATTCCACTTTGACATTATGGGGTATTGTGTGTAGGCCAGTGACACAAACTGTGGAATAAGTCAAGGGGTGTATATACATGTATATTTCTATTTCTACTTTGCACATTCTTCCACTGCAAATCTACCATTCCAGTGTTTTACTTGCTATATTGTATTTACTTCGCCACCATGGCCTTTTTTGCCTTTACCTCCCTTATCTCACCTCATTTGCTCACATTGTATATAGACTTATTTTTCAACTGTATTATTGACTGTATGTTTGTTTTACTCCATGTGGAACTCTGTGTTGTTGCATGTGTCGAACTGCTTTGCTTTATCTTGGCCAGGTCGCAATTGTAAATGAGAACTTGTTCTCAACTTGCCTACCTGGTTAAATAAAGGTGAAATAAAAAATATATACAGTATGAATAGTGTTTAAATAGTATTTTTGTTGTCGCTTGGTGTCTTTCCAATATATAACTCTTATTTTTTTTGTATTTMATGTCATAACTTATGTTGTTCTTGACTATAACTGTTCTGTACTTTGTGTATTTGTACGTTTTATGTGGACCCCAGGAAGAGTAGCTGCAGCATGTGCAGTAGCTAATGGGTATCCTAATAAACTAAACTTTGAAATAGGTCTACTAGGCTGAGAAGGTGGTATAATGAACCCTGTGCTTGAATGTCATGTGCAATGTTGGTTGGTTTACGCCATTATTGACAGTAAAGTGATCTGGTTGTTCTCCGAAATGTAGTCTCTAGTGTCTGCACAATTGCAGCCAAAAAAAAGAGGTATCAATGGTTATATTTGATCATAGCTGATTAGGTGGAGATAGATAATGGGATAACTGGTGTTGTCTTTACTGAGAAGTCTCAATTCAAGGAGTAGACAAATGATTGTAGGAGACTGGCAAATGTGCGATCTAGTGAGAAACTAGTCAGAGACGATGAACCTATAAGAGACAATGAACCTATAGTTTTGGACTGTAGATGGCACTGTTCCCATTCCAATATGCCACTGGCTCTGGTGTGTCTCTAGCTTTATAAATACAGTATCTAGACATGAAGCAGGCTCAACTGGTCCTGGTGTACTGGCTGCAATGAGTATTTAGTGCTGATTGATTTTGTTCATTAGAATTACATCCTGATAAGCAGGGATCCACTCCCAAACATAACAGTTCCGAAGCATTCAGACACGGCAGTAGGCAGCCCACTTCCATCCCTACAGGCCTAACCCCAGCCCTTAGACCATTCAGTGGAAGAGACGATGAAACTCTGATGCTATGGCTTATATCTGCACAGTGGTACATGTATTCGTTTGTATAGAAAGATATCCTCCAAAGGTAAAATGGTCTTGTAACTAACCTGCTAGTCACCCAGAAGCTGACGCTAGTTTATGAAATGACTCAACACAACCTTACTTGACACCGGATGTTACATTGTCATGTGACAGTTCAGTTTAGCTAGTTGGATAGACAAATTAGACTGCATACCTACCACTAAATGAATGCACATGACATTTGAAGGTAACCCTGAAGATGCCAAGTCATGTTTATGCTGTCATTGTGGTGGCTGTGTGCAGGGTTGTTTCTAGGATTTGAAGACACTGGGGGCTTAGCCCAAAACCAGTAGGGGGGTTCGGGGGCATTTCCCCCTGGCAATTTGTATTATTATTTAACAGCACTTTGAGATGATCATTGAGAGATTAGAACATTGAGAGATTAGATATTGTTCAGGTAACTTGCACCTTCCCACTTGCCACAGCAGACATTGCCAGTACTCAATTACAGTTGCTACTTTGGGTCTCTCTACTCTGGAACACTCTCTACTCTCTTCTCTGGAACACATACAGTACATCTACAGTGTATTGAAAAAAAAAACACTTTACAACTTCAAACATAGACTCTGACCTGTCCAACGAGCCAAACTGATTAAATAATCCCACAGTACCCAATCAAATTGTATTTATTTATATAAAGCCCTTTTTTATCAGCCAAACACCCTATCTCTCTCTCTCACACACACACTTTTGTGGGGACCAAACAATTGATTCCCATTTAAAATCCTATTTTCCCTAACCCTAACCCTCCTAACCTTAACCCTAACCATAATTGTAACCCCAACCCAGATTGTAACCCTAACCCTAAACCTAACCCCTAAGCCTAAAATAGCCTTTTTCCTTGTAGGGAATGGCAAAATGTTCCCATTTGTTCCCCATAAGGATAGTAAAACCAAAACAACACACACACACACACACACACACACACACACACACACACACACACACACANACACACACACACACACACACACACACACACACAGCAGTGATTTTAATCTATTAAGCAGCTTTAAGTGATACAGTCTGTGTGCTCACCCCTCCTCTGCATTCTGTGTCTTGTCTGGAGTCTCTCTCCATCATCTATTATTCTGTTGCTCTCTTTGTGTCTGCCTGGTGTATCTTGCTCCATCATATCCTACTCTCTGTTGCTGTCTCTGTGTCTTGTCTGGAGTGTCTCTTTAGTTTTGCAATCCAAAACAGTCAAGGGGATACTGGGGTAGCTGAACTTGTTTTGGGCCCGTGTCTGAGTCATCTAAATGATCCTCTTCCCTACCATTTGCCCCTGGCTGCTGCTGTTCTAAATGCTCCACTGGCCTGTTCTATTGGCCCGCTGTTCTCATCTGTCCTTCCCCTTGGCTCATCTAAAAGGTAGCAAGGTAGAAGTGCAACATGTTGTTAGTTTTAAAGGGTGATTGCACTTCCTGATTTGGCCTCGTTTTAGATTTGGTTCATTAAGAAATGCTAGGGGCTATGACTGAATTCAGTTGTGAGTTGGTTTCAGGGTGTGGTTTGATGTGGGTGTTTCATGAGTTTGTTCACAGGTGAGAAGAGTCAGTGGTGAAAAAAGTACTCAATTGTCATACTTGAGTAAAAGTAAAGATACCTTAATAGAAAAGGCCTCAAGAAAAAGTAACCCAGTAAAATACTACTTGAGTAAAAGTCTAAAAGTATTTGATTTTAAATACAAGTATCAAAAGTAATGTAATTGCTAAAATATACTTAAGTATCAAAAGTAAAAGTACAAATAATTTAAAATTCATTTTATTAAGCAAAGCAGACGGCACAATTTTCTTGTTTTTTAAATGTATGGATAGCCAGGGACACACTCCAAAATAATTTACAAACAAAGCATTTGTGTTTAGTGAGTCCATCAGATCAGAGGCATTAGGGATGACCAGGGAAGTTCTCTTGATAAGTGTGTGAATTGGACCATTTTCTGTCCTGCTAAGCATTTAAAATGTAACGAGTACTTTTGGGTGTCAGGGGAAATGTATGGAGTAAAAAGTACATTATTTTCTTTTGGAATGTTGTGAAGTAAAAGTTGCCACAAAAAACATATAAATAGTAAAGCATAGATACCCCAAAAAACTACTTAAGTAGTATTTTAATGTATTTTTACTTAAGTACTTTACGCCACTGGGAAGATTTAGCCAAATTACTTTGCCAATTAGCTTCAGTCGGCTGGTGTGTGGGACCTGACTTTGGATAGCCTATCTCCGGGCTAGTCAATAAATTACACAATGCAAATTAGACACTATTTTCATGTTGGACACCTTTTAGTTTTCTCATTAAATGCATTCAATAATTGTCTATGAATTTCTACAGTTTATCGTTGGTTTGAGGTTTTAAGCTATTGTAATTTTAATATATTGTCCCATGTACATTGTGTAATTTACCGATGAGCCCTAACTAGCCCCATAGGGATATCCAAAGTCAACCCATATTTACCACATGTATTATGATTGGGTTGCGTGCAGCTGCAGTCCGAATTTAGGATTACTCGTGTGCTGCCAGCTGTGGGCAGGATTGAAACTAACCCAACCTTCATTTACATTGTGATGCAGTTATGACCACAAGTCTCACAAAATTGAGTTTCGTACAAGACTAACTTTATAATCAAAATGATCCTATTTACACTTTGTAGTCAATTCTGACTCATATTGATGCCACATAGTCTCTTTTCTAAATGAGAAGTTGGTTTTTAGGGGCAGTTACTCTTGTAAGTTACTGTAAACTGACACGACCAGGGAACTCAACTGTAAAGAAAAATTCAAGTGTCCACATAACAGCGCAACACCACTCCAAACATGACAGATAAGAAGCTACAGTACATAGCCCCTAGGTTATATGAATATAAAGTGACATGAGCCAAGACCTGTAGAATGGAAGAAGTTATAAGACCTCTATGATTCATTTAATTTAATCAGTTCTACCAGCTAATGTGAGCTTTTTAGATTACATAACATTTGTGAACACATAGCTTAAGGGCCTTTGTATTTTCAATGTTTTGTTCACCTTCAAGCTGGCCATCTTTTTCCCTCTCTTTCTGGCTGCCCTCCCCCTTCTAAGTTCAAGTTTGTTTATTTGTCATATACACATGATACACACGAAGTACAAAGTGCAAGGAAATTCTTACTTGCAGGTTAACCTCTCGACAATGCAACAACAATAGAAAAAGTAAGTAGCTAAGTGAATAAAAAGAGTAATAAAAATAAAAGTTCAATTAAATAATTTCACCAATTTAATGATGGGCAGTTTCTTTACAAATAGTTACATGGCCTATATGGAAATATCCAACATGAGCCAAGCATGTTTAACTGTCGAATGGAATAGGTTATAAGACCTCTACGACTCATTTCATTTAGTCAGTTCTACCACCTCAACATTGCTAATTTTAAACAGGGTTAAATATAATGTTGTATTAAAGTTCAGCTTCAGTCCACAGGGGGCCACTGTGTTACTGTCAGAAGATATGTGCTTCAGTTAGAAAAAATGTCTCATCTCTTCGGTCTCAGCTAGCTAGCCAACCAGTAGCTACCGAACTAGCCAGCCAAGCTAGCTACAGAAACAAAACCCATTTAAATACGCTCACTGGAAATAAACACTTTTCCTAATATCATGACTTATATCAAACATCCCAAGCTTGCCCATTCACTAACTATACTGTTAATTAACTCTGACACCCAATAGCTTTAGGATGCTGAGCGCTAACGCTAGCGTATCAGCATTAGCCAACCCTTATACTGAAGGAGACTAGCTAGTTAGCTACCACCAACCCTGCACAAACCTGTGGCTAACTCTGCTGATGCACTTTGACTTTCTAGCTGTTCTGCCCTTTCCACCCTATTCACTGCATCCTCAACCTGCTTGCATTTTTTTGCCTCTCTGTCAGAAGAAAGGTACTGCAGACTCTGACTGAGTAACAGGCATTTTGCTGAGTGATGACATTGACATCTATCTGGTGCTGTAGGGGTAGGGGAGGGGTCAAGGGATGTGAGTGGTCCACTGCTTTGTGAAATCTCCACCAATCACAGCAGGCACTGCGTCACTCCAGGGGCTTCTTCCTAGTGCAGTATATTGGATTGTTTATTTCTGTTATTAAAATGTGTCATTCTTTTTTATTTTTGATCCTGAATAGCGCAATTGATGTGTGGTTATGCAAACTCATATCACACTGAAATGTAACACAAAATGAAATAACAATTTTGGACCATATAAAGGTTCAGGGCTGGACCAAAAACATCCAGGGTTGAAGCCCCAGAGCCCCAGCCTAATGACGCCACTGGCTGTGTGTAGTAGTTCAAGTGCAACCCATTCATTTGATGAGGCATTTGCACTCATAAAAAAGCCACACAACACAGGAGTATACGAAGTATATAACCAATTGTATTTCCCCTCTGTCAATGTACTGTACACATATTAAGGTTAATTTCACAGGAACACTTTACAATATCATTGAGTTAGGACAGGAATATACTCTGAGAAGTTTATGTTGAATGGCACTTCATAAAAAAATAAGATGAAAATTACAGAAATTGAAAATGTAAACATGATACAACAGAGAGAATGGCAACAACAGACAAAGATAGCCAGGTTTTTCAATGTACATAAAACRAAGAAATGAAACAAAAGAGTGCACATCATCCTTTGTGTTTTCTCTTGATACGTTTACATACAATCACTAACCTGTCCTTAATGGAAATGTCATGTTATTCAACATTGAAAAAAGAAAATACTTATAATGGGTCTCTGTAGTCAGACAATGGTGTCTCATCATAGACAAAATGCTCCCTTTCATCTGTATCGGATTAAAAGGAAACATAAAAAAACGGAACTGCAGGAATGGTAACAAGAGAAACACAGAAGTATCTGAGAAATAGCTATACAATTCACAAACCTTCAATAGTTCATCTCACAGAACAGTCTTTTATTCATGGGTAGAAAAACCAGAATACATGTTCGGTTTGCTTTCAAAGGTAACACAGTATTTATCTCTCAAAGAGATTTTTCTACTGTTTGTGCCTTTCCAGTTTTTTTTTGTGTGCCAATTTTGAAGAAGGAAAGCGAAAGCCAGCCTCTTGACACAAGCTTGAGCATGTCCCCCCCTCCCACAGGAACACCCAGAAAAAGTTATTCAAAAGTGACTGTGTCCTGCAGCTCCCTTTCATTTTCACTGTCTCTACTTTCCTCAAAGGGGGATCTGGCTGGAGTGTTGACAGTGGTAACCGTGGGGGCAGAACATCTCTCACATGAAGTATCTTTTTCATGCCTGTCCCCCCCCCCCCCCGTGTACTCCAACAAACACAGAAGCAATGCTTTTTCAAACCCAAGACATCTATACATACAAATATGTTTACAGAGCAATGTCTTTGCTACAGTAGCGTTTTGCTTTGTGAGATGTGTTAAGCTTGAGGAACTTGTTCCTGGATGGAATGAATGACACACTGTAGATTTGGTGATCTCTTCTCACACAGAGATGAGAGAATCCAGCTCATCTCATCCATCCAGATAGTGGGTTTGTTGGCTAAATTCAGCTGCGAATTGGTGTATTCCCTTTGAAAACCTGTAGTTTCCCAAAAGGAAATGATATTGGACCATTAACATAGCACCATGGACAACCAGAGAGATAGACAGAGTGGAAAGTCGTTTTATGTGGGATAACACAAAATAGGGTAGGCTAGTCTGCAGAGAAGGTGGGTCACCCAATCTCCAAATATGGGTATGGCTTTAGTTTAATCTAGTAAACTCTACTGGTTTGCTCTGTCCTTATCTACCATAATGACCTTTCAGTACACACTGATACCGCTGACTTCATTACAAAGACATAGGGACTTGAGATAGAGCATGATGAACTGACATTCATGCAAACCTGGTTCTATAGTACAATGGTTTAAACTGAGTTTTCACTGGGAACCATAACCATACAGTTGATAGATAGTGGTGCTATATACAAACACAGCAAAATGAATATGCTTCTTATCCTGTATGAAATGGTATGTTATCCAATACAATATTTGGTATGTGATACAAATTCTCAAAGCATAATTTAACAGGAATTGGGGAAATACTGATCGCAAATTAGAATTTTTTTTTTTTTTTTTTTTGCCACAAATGTAACAATTACACCCTACACTTTGGATATTTATCAAGAGGATAATGTGGAAGTGAAATTCTTTGGGAGAACCCCCTTTCCATGATTTCCCTCTATCCCAGTGTATCCCAACAGTCCCCGAGTACCCCCAACAGCACACATCTTTGTTGTTGCCCCGGACAAACTCACCTGATTCAACTGATTGAGGGCTTGATGATTAGTTGACAAGTTGAATCAGGTGTGCTTCTCCGGGGTATTCGAGGACTGGAGTTGGGAAACCCTGCTCTAGCCTATCTCTCTCGCTCTCTCCTTCTCTATCCATCCCTCTCTTAGACATAATACTCTTTGTCTTTGTTCTTCTTGCCCTTGGTTACTGTCTTAGCTACTGCAGCCGTGGTTGTGCTTGGTGTCTTCTCTAGCTTGACCATGGCCCCATTGCCCTCGGAAACTGGGTTGCTGATGAAGTTGTGTCCCTGGTCCGTCTGGTAGGAGCTCTCGTCACGGTTGCGGTACTTGTACATGGCGTAGAGGAGGATGAGAATGCAGAGGGCAGCAGCTGCCACAATGCCAACCACCATCCCTGTGGTGCTACTGGACTCCCCGATCCTATCCACCAGGCCGGGGTGCATGACCTTCTCACCGGGGGCTGTAGGGTCGGCTGTGGGCACATGGGGGAAATTGGGGGGGTAAGTTAGTCCAGGTGTATACCGGGATGACGGAGGGGCAGGGGGCAGAAGCACCTGGTCACGGGTGTTCATTTTGCCCGCGGGGATGTGGAGCTGGTCAGGGTTGGTGGTGGGAGCAGAAGGAGGGGGGCGGGGATTATGGGGTTTCTGGGCCCGGCCCTCACCAGCGGCGGGGGGAGGAGGAGGCAGGACTGTCCTGTCAGTGACCAGAGGGGAGTTTTTGTAAAAGTCCTCATCATCTGATTCCGTCATCTCCCCAGAACCGAAGGCCGAGACCTCCACAGGGTCACCGCAGTCCTCCTGATCCGGGGGGCAGGGAGGGTGAGGGTTGGACAGCATCAGGGACTCTTTGGTGGTCTCAAGTGGGGACAGGGAGGTGGGAGGAGGGGGGATAGCAGGGTAATGGGTGGCGATGGATGGGGGCTCAAGGGAATCCACTGTTATTATAGGCAACACTAATTCACCTCCTAGAAAAGACAAAGAGAGGGTAGGAGACACACATTAGAGGAGCATTAGGAGACCCCAGACACGAATAATGAACAATTGTGCTCATTACATTACAAACACAATATGCTCATTATATAGCTACAATGTTCCAAATCATGTAATATTACGCCATGTAGGGGCAAGATAATTAATATGGAAGATTTTTAAGTATACAGTATTATCTATAATATGGATTTGCTTACAAGTTCACATTTCTGGACATCTCTTAATAAAAAAAGACAGCAAACCATGGGATAAGGTCACTTACGTACATCAACATATTGCCACATGATTTTTGCATGAAGAGAAAAACAAATTCAAAAACAGCTGCATAACATTGACATACATCCTTAATTATTTGATTTGCAGTTGCAGACGGATGTGTGCATGCCAGTAACAATATTTGGTAGTTTACTAAGGTTGAACATCCTTGATGTTTATAGAAACATAACCACACCTCCTCAAGCCACCTCAACAAAATGACTAAAAAACTAATATCAAGGTTAGAAAGACAATGAAAACAAGTCAAGGGCCCGATTCACCTCTACTGACAGTGTTATTGATAAAAGGGAGTGTCAGGGAGGGGCAAGAGGATAGGTGGAGAAGGAAGGATCATGACAATGACCATTTGTCTGCATAAATTGTGACATCTTACAGGACAAACTGGCGACAAGTAAAGCCAATCGTCTATCATGATCTAATGTCGCTTTTGAAACTCTTGAAACATTTGCATGAAAACAAGCCTTTTATCACACAGACAAGTAAGAAAAAAACGACCCCTTCGTACATCACAGGAGGTTGGTGGCACCTTAATTGGGGAGGACAGGCTCGTGGTAATGGCTGGAGCGGAAAAACTGGAATCGTATCAAATACATCAAACACATGGTTTCCAGGTGTTTGATGCCATTTCATTTACTCTGTCCAGCCATTATTATGAGCCGTCCTCCCTTCAGCAGCCTCCTGTTTTGTACAGTTGAAGTCGGAAGTTTACATACACCTTAGCCAAATACATTTAAACTCAGTTTTTCACAATTCCTGACATTTAATCCTAGCAAAATTCCCTGTCTTAGGTCAGTTAGGTTTACCACTTTATTTTAAGAATGTGAAATGTCAGAATAATAGTAGAGAGAATTATTTATTTCAGATTTTATTTATTTCATCACATTCCCAGTGGTTCAGAAGTTTACATACACTCAATTAGTATTTGGTAGCATTGCCTTTAAATTGTTTAACTTGGGTCAAATGTTTTGGGTAGCCTTCCACAAGCTTCCCACAATAAGTTGGGTGAATTTTGGCTCATTCCCCCTGACAGAGCTGGTGTAACTGAGTCAGGTTTGTAGGCCTCCTTGCTCGCACACAATTTTCAGTTCTGCCTAAAAAATGTGATGGCCACTCAAATACCTTGACTTTGTTGTCCTTAAGCCATTTTGCCACAACTTTGGAAGTATGCTTTGGGTCTGTCACGCCCTGACCTTAGAGAGCCTTTTTATTCTGTATTTTGGTTAGGTCAGGGTGTGACTAGGGTGGGCATTCTAGTTTTGTTATTTCTATGTTGGCCTGGTATGGTTCCCAATCAGAGGCAGCTGTCTATTGTTGTCTCTGATTGTGGATCATATTTAGGCAGCCTTTTCCCACCTGTTTGTTGTGGGATCTTGTTTTTGTATAGTTGCCTTGAGCACTGCAATACTGCACGTTTGTTATATTCTTTGTTGTTTTGGTTGTAAGTTTCATTATTAAATATAATGTGGAACTCTACGCACGCTGCGCCTTGGTCCACTCATTTCAACAAACGGGACTGGGTCATTGTCCATTTGGAAGACCCATTTGCGATCAAGCTTTAACTTCCTGACTGATGTCTTGAGATGTTGCTTCAATACATCCACGTAATTTTCCTGCCTMATGATGCCATCTATTTTGTGAAGTGCACCAGTCCCTCCTGCAGCAAAGCACCCCCACAACATGATGCTGCCACCCACATTCTTCACGGTTGTGATGGTGTTCTTCGGCTTGCAAGCATCCCCCTTTTTCCTCCAAACATAATGATGGTCACTATGGCCAAACAGTTCTATTTTTGTTTCATCAGACCAGAGGACATTTCTCCAAAAAGTATGATCTTTGTCCCCATGTGCAGTTGCAAACCGTAGTCTGGCTTTTTTTATGGCGGTTTTGGAGCAGTGGCTTCTTCCTTGCTGAGCGGCCTTTCAGGTTATGTCAATATAGGACTTGTTTTACTGTGGACATAGATACTTTTGTACCCGTTTCCTCCAGCATCCTTTGCTGTTGTTCTGGGATTGATTTGCACTTTTAGCACCAAAGTACGTTCATCTCTAGGAGACAGAACGCGTCTCCTTCCTAAGCGGTATGACGGCTGCGTGGTCCCATGGTGTTTATACTTGCGTACTATTGTTTGTACAGATGAACGTGGTACCTTCAGGCGTTTGGAAATTGCTCCCAAGGATGAACCAGACTTGTGGAGATCTACAATTTTTTTTCTGAGGTCTTGGATGATTTCGTTTGATTTTCCCATGATGTCAAGCAAAGAGGCACTGAGTTTGAAGGTAGGCCTTGAAATAAATCCACAGGTACACCTCCAATTGACTCAAATGATGTCAATTAGCCTATCAGAAGCTTCTAAAGGCATTACATTGTTTTCTGGAATTTTCCAAGCTGTTTAAAGTCAGTCAACTTAGTGTTTGTAAACTTCTGACCCACTGGAATTGTGATACAGTGACTTATAAGTGAAATAATCTGTCTGTAAACAACTGTTGGAAAAATGACTTGTGTCATGCACAAAGTAGATGTCCTAACCGACTTGCCAAAACTACAGTTTGTTTACTAGAAATTTGTGGAGTGCTTGAAAAATTAGTTTTAATGACTCCAACCTAAGTGTATGTAAACTTCCGACTTCAACTGTACATGTAATACATTTCATGAGTAACCCTAGTAATGAATGTGACTACTATGAAGCCCAGCTGCATTGCGTGATTTGGCGAGCTAAAGACTAGAACGTAGAAGAGGAAATGCTCCTCTGTCTCAGCGCTAGGTGTGCCACAGATCTGTCCAACCCCACTCCTGACCTTCACCAAAACGGCCTTTCAGACTACGCCAGGACATTTGTGTCTTTGCAGCCTTTCTTTGACAGCTCACACTGGCCAGGGCCAGGCAGGCAGTAGTGAAATATGGAGCCGTTCTGAAAAGGTCAGAAGCAGTGATAGCTGTAGGAATATTAAGATCAGTCATCCACAAACACCAGAACCTTCCATGAGCTTGATATTATGAACACGGCCTCCGACAACCAAATGTAAGCCTACATGAAGGCCTCAGCTATTTCCCCCCGTTTGTTTCTTATTTTGTTTATGGGAGTGCACAAGGATAGCATGAGATCTTCTCATCTTGAGATAAGATCTTGCTCGCTAGTGGCAGTAATGAAATCTCCCCTAACAGCGAGTTCAAAGCAGAGGTAGTAGCTGAGGAAAAGACGAGCGATGAGAACAGACAAAATTACAACTTTGAAAGTAGCGATAGGGCTAGATCAAGGCACATTCGATTTTATCCATGAGCTCATTAAAACCTTATTAAATTATTAAATTAAAGCCTATTGGTCCCTAGTGTAGGAAGACAGTAGGTGATACTAGGAGGTCCTGTTCCCTCCTAGGGCCTTGGTATGACACTGAACCCCAGACCAGGGCTGACAGACAGACTCACCTGTTCCAGGCTCACACTCCTCCAGGTCCTCGTCATCACTGGGACACTCAGCAGAAGCCACCAAGATGTCATCCGAGTTCTGAGACTGCGGAGAAGAAGAGGACACAACGTTGCTGCTTTGTAATCTATACAGTATTCAATCTTTAAAACTCTTAGTTGTCAACGTCGAACATTAATAAAACAATAACACAACGTTATTCCCGCAAAAAAAGCCTTGCAAGTGAACTTCATTATTTGAGAATACTTCAGAAAAACTAAGGCTGGAGTATTGCACTCCTTGCTGTTTCCACCAGATCAATAGTAGAAAAACAATTAATTATGGGCCAGGATTCAATTTCACAGTGCTAGTTCCATGATGCAATGATTGTGCTCAAACAGAAGCATCTATTTTTCTTTCCTAATACCTCCTGTACCTATACATAAATTAAT
Organism: Salvelinus sp. IW2-2015; assembly: GCF_002910315.2. Lineage (NCBI taxonomy): Eukaryota > Metazoa > Chordata > Actinopteri > Salmoniformes > Salmonidae > Salvelinus > Salvelinus sp. IW2-2015. Next base: position 41,278,601 of record NC_036863.1, on the reverse strand, counting down.
ATCCCAGACATATACAGAAGCTATATAAATATCATATACAGTGAGCTCCAAAAGTATTGGGACAGTGACATTTTTTGTTGCTGTTTTGAAATGATACAATGACTATGAGGTTAAAGCGCAGACTGTCAGATTTTATGAGGGTATCTTCATCTTTATCGGGTGAACGATTTAGAAATTACAACTATTTTTGTACATAGTCCCCCCATTTTAGGGGACCAAAAGTATTTGGACAAATTCACTTATATGTGTATTGAACTAGTAAAACGTTTAGTATTTGGTCCCATATTCATAGCACACAATAACTACATAAAGCTTGTGAATGGATGCATTTGCTGTTTGTTTTGATTGTGTTTCAGATTATTTTGTGCCCAAAAGAAATGAATGGTAAATAATGTATTGTGTCATTTTGGAGTCACATTTATTGTAAATAAGAATATAATATGTTTCTAAACACTTCTACCTTAATGTGGATGCTACCATTTTTACAGATAATCCTGAATGAATCGTGAGTAAGGAGTGAGAAAGTTAGAGGCATAAATATCATACCCCTCCAAAAATGATAACCTCCCCTGTTATTGTAACGGTCAGAGGTTAGCATGTCTTGGGGGTATGGTATTTGTGCATCTGTAACTTTCTCACTCATCATTATTCACGATTCATTCATGACTATCTATAACCATGGTAGCATCCACATGAATGTAGAAGTGTATAGAAAACATATTATATTCTTATTTACAATACAAGTGACTCCAAAATGACAAAATACATTATTTACCATTCATTTCTATTGGGCACAAAACAATTTAAAACACGACCAAAACAAACAGAAAATGCATCCAACAAGTTTGTAGAGTTACAAGCTTGATGAAATCATTGCGTGCTATGAATATGGGACGAAATACTACACTTTTGACTACTTTAATACACATTATAAGTGAATTTGTACCAATACATCTGGTCTCCTAAAATGGGGGGACGATGTATAAAAAGTACTGTAATGTCTAAACGGTTCACCCAATATGGATGAAAATACCCTCAAATTTAAGCGGACAGTCTGCGCTTTAAYCTCACAGTCATTGTATCATTTCAAACCCAAAGGTCTGGATTACAGAGCCAAAACAACAACACATTTGTCACTGTCCCAATGCTTTTGGAACTCGTTGTAGTATGATCCGGAGATTACACGAATGCCTCAGTTTGTTCTCACATGTCAAGGCACAGAAACCTCACGATAAATCATATCTGCACATGTTTGATATGAGACACCACTTTTTTTGACAGCTCTCACATACAGTATATTAATCATTGGCCTGCCCTGAGCTCTTCTCAAACAATGTTCCATCAAACTGTCATCACAGTTTCTAAGACAATGTTTTCCATTCAAACATGTATTCAACTGTCACAGTGTATTATTTACCTATATAAAATATCAAAAGAATAAACACACTGAACTATTTTGAGGAGAAAGGCAGTGTCAGTAAATGTAGAAATAAATGCAGTTACTACAAGCAGGTGTAGCCAACCCTAAAGCTGTCTGCCATTATRACCTTCAGAAAGAGCATTGAAATTCAACAAGGGCTTGAGAAATCTTTACATAGACAGGGAGGTTTGGCATTGGAGGTAAGCAGTTAGGCCATGATTGACATCAATTTATCGCCTTCATTATCGTATGGACAAGCCTAATCAACTTATTTAGCTGGAGGAAGGAGCCTTTGTCCCACCGTATGGTATCAATGCATTTACAGGGTTCGGATTTAGCTGGAACTTGACATGCTTACTGGGCAATGGCTGTTACAGAGTACTGTCATCCATCAAATATGCTTTAAAACATCTGGAGGTGTGGTTAGTGTATGAAAAGGTATCAAAGCTTTGTTTTTTTCACAATAAAGCTTTAGCAACTGTGATCAGAACAATTGCTTGGCCGTTTGAAAACTGTAGGACGATTAAAGAGTTGTCTTGTCTGGCCCTTGTGTCTTACTCTCTAATCCACATGTAACAAATAACAGCATTGTTGTGGCGTTTCGATTCTCTAATTAAAACATGCTTTATTGCTGCATATTAGATCTGCCTGACTGCCTTCATAAAGCAATTACTCCCTCCCTTCCTGTGTCTGTGTATCAACGCCTGTAGTTTCATAAGCACGTTTATTGTTTATGGTGGAACTGTAGGTATTATTCATTTGGTTTGTTTTTGTAATTTATGACATGACACCATGACAAATGTTCAGCTCAGGTACACGAAACACTTTCAATGTAAACCACTGCCTGAGAAAATGATTACAGTATCTTATATCCCACTACTGTCGTCTAATGGCACAGAGGGAGTTAGTTGACTGTGAGAATGATTGAGCTTGTGTTGTTCATTGGCACATATTCATAGGCCGTCCCGTGCTAATCTTATGAGGAACCTAGAAAGTACAGGATGGAGAATAAATCATAACCACAACAGAAGAGAGAGGATTGCCAAGTGAATACACTGTCGCACCCTGATCAGTTTCACCTGTTCTCGTTGTTGTCTCCACCCCTCCAGGTATCGCTTGTTTTCCCAGTGTATTTATCCCCGTGTTTCCTGTCTCTCTGGGCCAGTGTATTTATCCCTGTGTTTCCTATCTCTCTGGGCCAGTGTATTTATCCCTGTGTTTCCTGTCTCTCTGGGCCAGTGTATTTATCCCTGTGTTTCCTGTCTCTCTGGGCCAGTGTACTTATCCCTGTGTTTCCTGTCTCTCTGTGCCAGTTCGTCTTGTATGTTTTTCCAAGTCAACCAGCGTTTTTCCCGTTCTCCTGCTTTTTGCTATTCTCCTTTTTCTAGTCCTCCCGGTTTTGACCCTTGCCTGTTTCTGGACTTTGTACCCGCCTGTCTGACCATTCTGCCTGCCTTGACCACGAGCCTGTCTGCAGTTCTGTACCTCCTGGACTCTGATCTGGTTTTGACCCTTTTGCCTGTCCACGACCATTCTCTTGCCTACTCCTTTTGGATTAATAAACATTGTAAGACTCCGACCATCTGCCTCCTGTGTCTGCATCTGGGTCTCGCCGTATGTCATGATATACACAGGCGTTTGTCTCTCCCAATCAGAGTGTTCGAGAACAAATGACTTTGAATATAACTTAAACTTGTACTGTTTAATATTTCAAGTGACTAATGTTGTTTTAAATATTCAGACAGCCCGTGAACATAAATCATGTTTTCATGTGTTGAAAGGACAAGCTTGGAAGTTAGAAATATTCTGCTGGGAGCCTAATAAGAGCAGCTCTGAGGTGGTCTCTCTGTAACCCCCCCCCCCCTTTGCTCTGCTGCTCTCCCTATAGGGCTATTTATATTAGTCCAAGGTTCTACGTGGGGTTGAATTGTGGTTCATCAACATTCATGCAAATGACTACCGGAGTGCTGGATATGGAAATAGGCAGTTTAGCCATGACTGGCATAAATTGTTACTGAGTGTGACCTTCAATCATCTCTTGATCAACAAAGTCAAAGGCTGAGGGGGAAAAMAGGTTGAATCCACGAAATGGGGGCGTATTAAAGGATGGAGGTCCCTTGACAACTTACACTGAATGTGGTGGGGCCTTTTGCGTGGATCTATATGCCCACAGGCGGCCTAATACATATGCAAGTCGGTGTAGAAAAGGAAATGTCGCTCTGTCTGCTAAAAAACCCTGTAAATGTTGCTTTTGGGGGATTTACAGCTTTGTAGCTGCAAAAAAAAGAGAAAAGAGTGCATCACGCTGCTGAGGGAGTTTTAAAAACAGCACAATGACTTCCACAGGGTCTGATGGTTTTTTATCTGGTGTGCACTGTGACCATGACATTGAAAAGGCATCATACATGAATTAATTTCCCCCAACAAACCAGAAAAATACTTCCAATCGAAAGCTAACGTACGTTCAAAGACGTGTCTAGGTCCAGTGCTTTGTCTGTGCTCCCTTCTTGAAAGCTCTTGGTTTTAATGAGTAATTACAGCCTCTTATTGGCAGAGACATGCCAGCATGGTTATGTTGAAAATGTGCAAAGGAATTGAGAGAGAGAGAGAGAGAGAGAGAGGGAGATTGTTCCCGTGAAAGTGCTCTTTAAGGGTTGTTTGGATTTGTCTGCCTGGTGAGTGGCTAAATGAGCTATAATGTAGATGGAGTGTCTGTCTCACGCCGCCAACCTCCTGATAATGGACATATTGTCTGTCTGGCGGAGTCCCTTCGCAAATCCTTCCCATCTAAATGGTTACTTATGCTGTCTGTCTAATGCCTTCAGCCCTAACACTAGCTCACCCACAGGCCTTGTCACAGTCACCTCTAACATTAGGGAAACACCATACGTACAGCTCCTTATAGTACAATGTTAAAACCAGGATTACTGAATGAGGGACAGTTAACATACGGAGTAAAATGGCTAGTCTTAGTTAGCGGTCATCATTACATCACCTCACGCACCATTGGTCACTAATAACGTTCAACATGGCCCTAGTACCCTGCCTCGCATGCCCACACCCGGCCTTCCCTCTGACCTGGGAGATGCTCTCTCTCATGCTGGGTGAGCGTTGCCTGCGGGTGGTGGTGGTGGCCATGGTGGTGGTGGTCTCCATGATGGTGGTGGACATGTCGGAGGCTGCCAGTGGGGTGGTGGAGGTGGTCTCAGTGGTCAGCACAGACAGGGAGTCTCCCACAAGCCTCAGGTTCCCCTCAGCCTGGACACTGGGGTCACTCTCTGCCGCCAGCGTCAGCACCTGCAGGCCATTATAGTAGAGGCCAGAGATCTGGCCCTGGAACGGCCGGCCCTTATCCTGACCCCCGATCTTTATCGCTGCCTGGCTGTTGAAGATGGTCAGCTGTCGTCCTGTAGTGAGGTATAGGGAGGGGAGGAAGAGGGATCGAGGTCGAAAGATAGAAACGGAGAGAAAGGAGAGAGACACAAACAGGCGGACATCCAATTACAGTATGAGTTATACCGTTCTAGATACCCAGAAGGGCCTTGGCAACAGATTTGGAACTCAGCACAACAAGTTTAATGATGGAAGTATATGTTCAAAGCTTGTCTGAAATGTTCAATTCAATGACAGTGGTCTGGTTTGTATATTTAGTCATCGTACTGGTCACATATATTGGCCCAATATATTCTGAGGGTAAGATGTGGTTAGTTTGAATGTTATATTGGTAAAGTATTTTCAATTGGTTAGTGTTTAAAAATCAGAGTTAGTGAATWGGCTCAATCCTGGTCATAGGGTCCCCCAAAAATTGCTTTTCAAATCAGTTAAGTCTTTGCGAGAGGGGAAGATGGCACGATAATGCGTATCATTTTACTTACATTTCACTATCAGTGTGCTTACATAGAGTAATGGGAGAAAAGAGTGTCATGGGAAATTGTAAGCACATTACTTTCCTCCATTAAGCACAGGAAGTTGTTTCTCTGAATTGATGGACAGCTAGGGACAGGGCATTTCCCCTTCATCCTCTCAGTCATAAGCTGACGGACCAATCAGCGTGCTCCTCTGGGACCCACTCTACTGAGTGGACTGACTTCCTCTGGTGGAAGGGAAGTGTTTTCTCCCTCCCTTCCTCCCTCGGGTTATCTAACTCCACCACTGACAGCAGCAGAAGCAGCGCTGGTAAGCACTGTCACTGTTACATCACCCAGTGAGTTCAGCATGTTGAGAGAGGGTAATGTAGTGTGCCAATCTCAGGAGAATTCTAATTAACTATGTAGCTGAGTGTTGCAGTGACAGTAACCTAGAGGTCTGTCAGAGTCTCAGCCCCTTTGTCCCTGAATGTGTGTGACATGGTTGCCAGGAATGCAGGGAAGTCATCTGGAGGTATAGCAGGGAGAGTATAGTGGTGTTTAGTGGGGTCACGTTAGAGTGTGGGTTTTTAGAATGGTCAATCAACCACAGCGTGGACTATACATGATTAGAGCATTTAGAGAGACCAGGGGGTGAATTCAAGTGCAAGGTTTATTGTGGATACTTACACCTTGTTGCAAGAACCACAAACATTAGATGAAATGCTCTATGYTCCATTACCAGCTAATTATTCCAGTTGTTTAACAGGTTAGTTATCACTTTAAATATGTTTCTGTCACAAGAGGAATAATCAGATAACAACAAGGTAAGAAATTCAGCAACGTCTAATTAAACACAATAATTGGAGGGATGTTAGTTAGTCAGGGGTTACGTTTAGTTCATTCATTTAAAAATCTCTKAAGAGGTGCAGCATCCCCAAATGGTCTGGGGATTGCAAAGAACACCTGGTAGATGTACTGTTACCCATTTGGTATATTTTTTTTAGAAAGGTACTAAATGAGACGAAGTACGTTACTCGAAATGGCTGTTGGAGGATATATATCTATGTTCCCCTCCTGGTCACTACGATCCACAGTCAATTTCAGTCCAAACATACCCAACATGTAGCTCTATACCGTACATAGGTAACAGCATTTGATCCTTTGTCTCTTGGCACTGCACCTCTTACAGGGATTTAGACAGAGGGATTTAACTGGATTTAGTAACTGTTTAATGGATTCATTCATTTCTTCTTTTCGGTTTACCTTTGTCGAGTAGCCACTCGTCAACTACCCGACCAAGTCGGTATGGGATTCTTTGTCTAGCAATAGCCAGGCGCTCATTATCAAAGTTCCCTTCAGAGAATTTGGAGAGACAGATTAGAGGTTAAAGTCTGGAAGTTGAAAGATCACAAGGTTAGAGACAGGGCATCATGGCTAACACGTTTAGCAAGTTCTCAATTTGAACCCAGCTTCAGGTTAAAAGAAACTTGTGCTTTACTTAGTGGTATTTAGTTAAGGGACAGTAACAAACGGTACATTAGTTAGAATGGTCTTTATTTCTATTTATAAAATACTTAGCTGGATCATTTAGGGGGATTGGTGTAACTATGACATTTTTAGCAAAGCATCAGGGCTTAAATGCATACAAAATAGAAGAGGTTTAACTGTAATTGGTAGAAAACAGCAAGAAAACAACAATCCATGCATTTGAAAGATAACAATTTAGAAGCATGAACACAGCATGAGTAAATATCAGGAAGAGGTTTTCTGGTTGTTATCATCTCAATAGAAGGACATTACTATGGTGATGGTGACTGTTACGGGATGTAGCCTAGCAGGGTTCCTTGTTCTTGACGAAAGTGATTAATGATATCAGGAAAATGTTATACACAGACATTTCAATCAATTGTTGTTATTTACTCTGAACAGATCAACTTTATATATACAGTATAAACAGTCTATTAAGCGTGATAAACTTTACAGATATAAGATTATTATTTACTTGTGGAGGACATTCTTTTATTATAATGTCTTTGGAAATTTTAGCCCTTTTTCTCCCCAATTGGTAGTTACAGGCTTGTCCCATCGCTGCAACCCCTGTACGGACTCAGGAGAGGCGAAGGTCGGGAGCCATGACCCTCCCAAGCTGTACTGCTTCTTGACACACTGCTTGCTTAACCCGGAAGCCAGCCACACCAATGTGTCGGAGGAAACAATGTCCAACTGGTGACTGAGGTCAGCTTGCAGGCGCCCAGCCCGCCACAAGGAGTCGCTAGGGCGCAATGGGACAAGGCCATCCCAGCCTGCCAAACACTCCCCTAACCCGGACGATGCTGGGCCAATTGTGCGTCGCCTCATGGGTCTCCCGGTCACAGCCGGCTGTGACACAGCTTGGGATCAAACCCGAGTCTGTAGTGACGCCTCAAGCACTGCGATGCAGTGCCTTAGACCACTGCGCCACTCGGTATGCCCTATTGAGGCATACCGAGTGGCGCAGTTGTGAACAAATCAAAGGCTCCCAAGGTATGGGATATGACTCTATCTACTGCCAGGCATTGCTTTAATGAGATAATTCACTTTCTCCCTTGTCTGTGTGACTGTGGATGACACGCCTTGTATCAGACTCAAAATGAAATAACGAACCAAAAGAAGGACCACAATGGCATCTGAACTTTCTCTGTGACAGTTCTCATCTAGCTCAAAGCCCTCATTTCCACTGCTCTACTCCTTTCACATACGGTTACAGTAATGTTATGATTGGGCCAATTACTGACTGGGTTAGTGCCCCATTGGTGGAGTGCTAGAGTGGATGAAGCAGCCATTATAAAATAAAAAGAACCTTGGTAAAACGAGCCTTGCGCAGCACTCCACTTGATAGAAAGCTTGACTGTACTGGAACCAAACACCTGCTGTAGCATAGTAACGTAGTCTTACCCTGGTGCTCTTAACCTACCATAAAGATACAGTACAGCAAAATGCCTGTGCCCAAATATGGGTATACAACTGATTGTCTGACTAGACACGACTTGTTATGTCAGATCATGTGTTGAATATCAAGAAAGTGGAGAGGGAGAGAGTTCTCTGTCATTGAGAACAATACCTTCACTAAAGTAGGTGGAGAATAGCTGAACTGCCCCTCTCAATTACAATCGAGAAAACAATTGACTAATTTTGGATAATTCTTTATTGTTAGTTTGGAGTGGAGAAGAAACAGATCATTATACTACATGAATCATAAGGATGCAATGTAAAAATGTTTTGGATTTGATTTGTTAGATAGCATCATGGAGGAGAGATAGAAGGTGAAGGGACAAGGAGCAGACGACAGAATGTTATTTTTGAACCTTAATTTAACTAGGCAAGTCAGTTAAGAACAAATTCTTATTTACAATGACGGCCTACCCCAGACGACGCTGGGCCAATTATGCGCCGCCCTATGGGACTCCCAATCACGGCCGGATGTGATACAGCCTGGATTCAAACCAGGGACTGTAGTGACGCCTCTTGCACTGAGATGCAGTGCCTTAGACCGCTGCGCCACTTGGGAGCCACACACCTCTTCCTCCTCCCCTTTTCACGCCACACACACAAACACACATCATCAGTGCTCTCATATAAAAGCTAATTTTACAGGCGATGGGGGGGGGGGATAAAACGAAAGCTGAGATTTGGCTGAGGGTTCCTTCATTGCTCCGAGGCTGTGCGAAGATCCCATTCTCAGCATCCACTCTGCCACCGGCCAAGCTGGCTGCTACAATTACTGTGAAGAATCCGAATCCATCCTCTGCTAGACGTACTCGGCAAGGCAGCTTGAGGGAAATGTGTCCATTTCAGATTGTTATTAGATTGTTTATGCAGTAGTTATCTGTGCCCACCATGTGGCGACTCCATAAAGTGCTCTGAATAGATAAAATAGTGAAATGGCACATATCAAAACTGAATGCTGGGGCGTGTTGAAGAAAACAAATCAATTTACTCTATGGCAGAAGGCAAATTTCCAATTCCATTTGGACTTGCTTGCCAAGAGCATTCAACAACTGTCCCTGAATTTATGTGATATTTTCTGTTTGATGGCTYGAGCTGGACTCACCACGCACCTTCCTCCATGTCTGTGTTGTTAAAATACAGCCTGGATATCTCTCTCTCTCACTCCCTCTTTCTTTTAATGTATACTTATCTGGCCCTCCCACTCATCCCACCCATTTCAAAGTGTCCTGCTCCATGCCTTACCTGGTGGGTAGCGCTCGACCGGCTGGTTGTCCACCTGGAGGGTGGCGTTGCCACCACTGCGTGTGAAGCGCACAACATGGTACTTGCCATCGCTAACTATGACAGCCGGCTCGTCAATGGTGATGTCGTCTGTCCCCACGTTGAAGATCACACCAATCTTTCCTTGTTCCTGGAGATAGAAGAAACAGAAGAGACGTTTGACTTGGGGTGTCTGAAGGGAAAATGCACRCGAGAAATCCCCAAATCTAAAAATGTGTTGAAAATAGTGGCAGCTGCTATACCACTGATGAGTAAGACATTGGTATTGTTTTTGTTGTTACAGAGCTGCAGGGCTGGAAGTATCCTTGGTTGAGCAGCCCAGAGTTATCCACTGTGACATGGGCAGTATATTAAACTAGTGCGTCTCTATCTGTTCATTCACCACATGCTTCCCTCTGCGGTCTGCATCAGGCTCCCTGATGTGGCTCACTAAAGAAACGACCCTGCCGCTACTCTTCTACCAGAAATGACCTTACCCATCCCTCTCACTGCGTCTTCTCTCCCACCTGGAATCTCCATAACAGGTCAAAGTCACTTCCTCAGTCTGCCTCAGCTAGGAAACTGGGCTGGGGAGCCATTCACTACCGCGTGTGTGGGCGCTCTGTGCCCGACCGGGCTATGCACGTCTGTAGCCCCTGTGATGGGACTACAAGGTCACAGTGCTAATGTGGCAGTGTGAGAGCAGACTCACCTCCCTGAAGACCAGAACAGCGGTCTGACAGCTTCAACAATATTCCATCCCAGTCTATAGGGTGACACCCAAGCTTACTACACACATCATTTGGTACTGTCAGTAATTTGGGATGTGGTATTGTGTCTTCATGAAGATGACAAGCAACCGGCAGGTTTTTAGCGGGTAGCTTGGGAATTGATTCCCACACAGCCATTTGATGAGCAGAACCGAAACCAGTCGATCCATCAGTGTAGACATCTGAAAGGGCAAACTGCCAAGAGGTTGTCACTGATGAGAGAATATGGAACCTCTCACCTCTCTGGGTCACGTCAACCGCTTCCGTCAATTCCTCAGGATAAATGAGGACAAAGTTAGAGGAGCATTACAGCCACCAGGAAATGATACTATGTAATATCCTGTCCATTCATATACTGCAGTGTGATGATGGTCATCTGTTATCAGTTATCTAGTTAAAATCTTGTCTAGTTATTTGATGACTTATCTTTGTTATTAACACTGTATGGGATTTGCACAGATGTAGCACCAATCCACCACATCAATGTTCTGAACTGACAGAACCTTGGAGTGACCCCAACACTGCTACCACCCAAACAGTACAACCCGTCAGTGTGTCCTCCTCTGCCTATTCCCCATAGGTAAATATTATACTTTTGTGCACACATTTTATGGTGAGCATTCTCCTTTGCCAAGATAATCCATTCACCTGACAGGTGTGGAATATCAAGAAGCTGATTAAACAGCAAGATCATTACACAGGTGCACCTTGTACTTGGGATGATAAAAGGCTACTCTAAAATGTGGAGTTTTGTCACACAACACATTACCACAGATGTCACAAGTTTTGAGGGAGCGTGCAATTGGCCTGCTGACTGCAGGAATGTCCACCAGAGCGGTTGCCAGAAAATACAATAAGCTGCCTCCAACGTCGTTTTAGAGAATTTGGCAGTACGTCCAACCGGCCTCACAACCGCAGACCACATGTAACCATGTCAGCCCAGGAGCTCCACATCCGGCTTCTTCACCTGCGGGATCCTCTGAGACCAGCCACCCAGACAGCTGATGAAACTGAGGAGTATTTACAGTGCATTCGGAAAGTATTCAGACCCCTTAACTTTTTCCATATGTTGTTATGTTACAGCCTTATTCGAAAATTGATTAAAAAAAAAAAAAATCCTTATCAGTCTACACACACTATCCCATAATGACAAAGTGAAAAAAGGTTTTTAATTATTACAAATAAAAAGCAGAAATAACTTATTTACATAAGTATTCAGATCCTTTGCTATTAGACTCAAAATCGAGCTCAGGTGCATCCTGTTTACATTGATCATCCTTGAGATGTTTCCACAACTTGATTGGAGTCCACCTGTGGTAAATTMAATTGATTGGACATGATTTTGAAAGGCACACACCTGTCTATATGAGGTCCCACAGTTGACAGTGCATGTCAGAGCAAAAACCAAGCCATGAGGTCGAAGGAATTGTCCGTACAGCTCCGAGACAGGATTGTGTCGAGGCACAGATCTGGGGAAGGGTACCAAAACATTTCTACAGCATTTGAAGGTCCCCAAGAACACAGTGGCCTCCATCATTCTTAAATGAAGAAGTTTGGAACCACCAAGACTCTTTCTAGAGCTGGCCGCCCGGCCAAACTGAGCCATCAGGGGAGAAGGGCCTTGGTGAGGGAGGTGACCAAGAACCTGATGGTCACTCTGACAGAGTGATCTCCCATCTCCTCTGTGGAGATGGGAGAATCTTCGAGAAGGACAACCATCTCTGCAGCACTCCACCAATCAGGCCTTTATGGTAGAGTGGCCAGATGGAAGCCACTCATCAGTACAAGGCACAATATAGCCCGCTTGGAGGTTGCCATAAGGCATCTAAAAGACTCTCAGACCATGAGAAACAAGATTCTCTGATCTGATGAAACCAAGATTGAACTCTTTGGCATGCCAAGCGTCACTTCTGGAGGAAACCTGGCACCATACCTACGGTGAAGCATGGTGGTGACAGCATCATGCTGTGTGGATGTTTTTTAGTGGCAGGGACTGGGAGACTAGTCAGGATTGAGAGAAAGATGAACGGAGCAAAGTACAGAACCTCAGCCTGGGGCGAAGGTTTACCTTCCAAGAGAACAACGACCCTAAGCACACAGCCAAGACAACGCAGGAGTGGCTTCAGGACAAGTCTCTGAAAGTCCTTGAGTGACCCAGCCAGAGCCCAGACTTGAACCCGATCGAACATCTCTGGAGAGACCTGAAAATAGCTGAGCAGCGACACTCCCCATCCAACCTGACAGAGCTTGAGAGGATCTGCAGAGAAGAATGGGAGAAACTCCCCAAATACAGATGTGCCAAGCTTTGTAGCGTCATACTCAAGAAGACTGTGATCACTGTCAAAGGTGCTTCAACAAAGTACTTTCCGAATGCACTGTATGTCTGTAATAAAGCCCTTTAGTGGGGAGAAACTCAGTCTGATTGGCTGGGCCTGGCACCCCAGTGGGTGGGCCTGGCTCCCAAGTGGGTGGGCCTTTGCCCTCCCAGGCCCACCCATGATGGCGCCCCATCCCAATCATGTGAAATCCATAGATTAGGGACTAATTTATTTATTTAAATTGACTGATTTCCTTATGAACTGTAACATTGAAATTGTTGCATGTTGCGTTTATATTTTTGTTCAGTATAATTCTTAATTAAATAAAAAACATTTTAGTCATTTAGCAGACACTCTTATCCAGAGTGACTTACAGGAGAAATTAGGATTACGTGCCTTGCTCAAAGGGACATCAACAGGTGTTTCACCTAGTCGGCTTGGAGATTCGAACCACCGACCTTTCGGTTACTGGTCCAAACCTCTCGATCGCTAGACTACCACCAACAGTTGGTGCAGCAGCTAGCTCCTCCATTTCCTTGGAGACAGCAGTTCAGTTTGGGGTCAAGAGCAAACTCCTTCAGTCCGCATTCCTCACATTAAGCCCTGTGATTTCTCCTGAATCCACAGTGCAGTAGGGGAAATGTATCTGAGCCCAGTGTTTCAAGATGAGGAGAGCCCCTACTGTGCACTCCACATTTCTCATACTGAAAGATCCCATTTTACAATCACCAAGTGTGACGTTCACTGACCCCATCAGTTATTTTCATGGAATTACAGGGTGACATTTCTCCTGGTGCAGCAGGGACCTGGGCTGGGGAGCGGGGGTGTGGGCTGGGGTATGTACAGGTTACATGGAAAGGCAGAGTACTTAGCTATTAGGAAAGGTGAGGGAAAGGACATGTTCTTCTCCAGTATTTACTGCCCTCCGGTTCACCCCCACGCGGCGCCATAAATTAGCTTGCCTGTTGAACGGCTGCCTGAATCAGTCAAAGGCATGCCCGTGTAAGCTGTGAATAAAGAGCAGGCTCAGGGTGTCTCCCACTCTTAGGCCATGGTCACGGTCACTGGCCCAGCTGCTCAGTGTGAGCTACTGTCCCCTTGCCACCACCTGGGTTATGTTTCTCTAATTTGCCATGCTGTCGCCAACACCTGTGTGTTCAGCCTGCTCCCAGTGCACTTTAGTTCACATTGCAGGGGAGACTGGGTGGATGCAACTTTGCAACTATTTTAAATGTAGTCACTCTGTTATTTACCACTGTGACTGGGGAACATGAAACATAGCTAAGAACAACAGTGACAGTGACACTCACTCCACACCGCCACTCTGCCTCTGCTACTGAATGGTGCTGACCGAGGCCAGGGGATGTGGTGGATGTGGTGGGTGGTGTACATGAAGAGCAAAGCTATGAGAGCGTAGGCCCACTTTAGTGTGTTTCCGTGTGCATAGGAGGGACCACAGTACATCTTAACATGAACATCATGTTTCTCTGTTTGTTGCATAGTGTAGAGTGGGCCATCTCATGATCTTCGAATAAGGGGAGTGATTTCAATCCAGTCTGCTCCTGTCTTGCCAGCAGTGGTCCAGTCACAGACAAAGCAGGTCCACACCAGACTTCTCTCTGTCCTTCTGATGGTTCTCCTGGTCTTTATAAACCAGAATCTGGACAACTAGTGTCAGCTCGAACCCCTTTTAAGCCTCCGTGTCCTTTATTCTCACTGATTAAGAGTCCACGTTGAAGCCAGGCAATTGCTGGCTGTCGTTATCAGCAGTAGTAACAGTAGAGAGAGCAGGACCATCAGTGCTGTAGGACTGTAATATCTGACAAATCCCTATAAGAGCCTAAAGAACCATCTTGACTAATCTGGCCTGGAGGTAGAGTGCCTTCCCACCAGTCCCTGCACATCGGTGGGCTGCCGCAAGGCAAAGAAAAGCCTTTGGTCCCTTCAAATTGTGGTCTTTGTGAATAYTGCAGTGACTTGAGTTTCTCATGGCCTCAGGGCTGCAGACACAACTGCTCCTCGCTTTTTTTCATGAAGCTATTCATATTCAGATGAGTGAATCGAGATGAATCACTTAGCCATCCTCCCAACCGGAWGCCCACATATACCATATTAGAAGCCCAAATACATTATACTATGTTAAAAGTGCCACTGTGARGCCTCTGTTTTCAGAAAACATGTCTTGCAATGGATTTAAATGGATCTACAGTACACTTATTCCACGAAGGAATGCAATTCTCACCTGAAAAACGGGTAAATGGGCATATTGGAAATGAATATGAATTAAAACCAATTAACTAGCTTCTGTTTCAAAGAACTCAATTCTACATTAGAGAAACAACCATGCTAAACCATAACGGATATACGGCAGTGATGATTCCTTGATTACTTGGAATAGTACAGTATGCACGCACCAAAAAGAGACGTTAGACATCAGACAGGACTTGGGTAGATTAGCAGAATTTTTAACATCCCCAGCAATATTGCCATATTTGGTTTATTGAAAAGCCTGAAAGTCACCTTTGCTTATTTCTCTTTGACATTCCCCCGTGCATAGCAGTGCTATTTTGCAGTCTCGCCCAAGGCTAAATTCTCATTGCCCTTGAGGCATGCCATGTAGAATTCATAAARMGGCCATGGGGCTCTCTGGACCTAAGTCAGCCCCAGCCAGCCCCCATCTCCGGATAGGACAGCCATAAATCATTGAGTGGCTGTGGCTCTAGGGCCGGGCCAGAGACGAGGAGCTGAGCAAGTCCATTTGTCCTTCCTGATCACATTCAGGCCTGTTCTCTCTCTCTCAAATCAAATGATATTGGTCACATACACATGGTTAGCAGATGTTAATGCGAGTGTAGCGAAATGCTTGTGCTTCTGGTTCCGACAGTGCAGTAATATCTAACAAGTAATCTAACAATTCCCCAACAACTACCTAATACACACAAATCTATAAAGGGTGAATGAGAATATGTACATATAAATATATGGATGAGCGATGGCCGAGCGGCATAGGAAAGGTGCAATAGATGGTATAAAATACAGTATATACATATATGAATAATGTAAGATATGTAAACATTATTAAAGTGGCATTATTTAAAGTGGCATTGTTTAAAGTGACTAGTGATCCATTTGTTAAAGTGGCCAGTGATTGGGTCTCCATGTAGGCAGCTGCCTCTCTGAGTTAGTGATTGCTGTTTAACAGTCTGGTGGGCTTGAGATAGAAGCTGTTCTTCAGTCTCTCGGTTYCAGCTTTCATGCACCTGTACTGACCTCGCCTTCTGGATGGTAGCGGTGTGAACAGGCAGTGGCTCGGGTKGTTGTTGTCTTTGATGATCTTTTTTAGCCTTCCTGTGACATCGGGTGCTATAGGTGTCATGGAGGTCAGGTAGTTTGCGTTGTGAAGACCGCACCACCCTCTGGAGAGACTTGCGGCTGAGGGTGGAGCAGTTGCTGTACCAGGCTGTGATACAGCCCGACAGGATGCTCTCGATTGTGGATCTGTAAAGGTTAGTCAGGGTTTTGGGTGACAGGATAGCGCCTCAGGAGGCTGAAGAAACGTGAGGCGCTGTCGCTGTCCATTTCAGTTTGTCGTTGATGTGTACGCCGAGGAACTTAAAACTTTCCACTTTCTCCACTGCTGTCCCTTCAATGTGGATAAGGGGGTGCTCCGTCTGCTGTTTCCTGAAGTCCACGATCATCTCCTTTGTGTTGTTGACGTTGAGTGAGAGGGTGTTTTCCTGACACCACATTCCAAGTGCACTCACCTCCTCCCTGTAGGCTGTCTCGTCGTTGTTGGTAATCAAGCCCACTACTGTCGTGTCGTCTGCAAACTTGATGATTGAGTTGGAGGCGTGCATGGCCACGCAGTCGTGGGTGAACAGGGARTACAGGAGGGGGCTGAGCACGCACCCTTGTGGGGCCCCAGTGTTGAGGTGGAGATGTTGTTTCCTACCTTCACCACCTGGGGGTKGCCTGTCAGAAAGTCCAGGACCCAATTGCACAGGGCCGGGTTGAGGCCCAAGGCCTCCGGCTTGATGATGAGCTTGGAGGGTACTATGGTGTTGAATGCTGAGCTGTAGTCAATGAACATCATTCTTACATAGGTAATCCTCTTGTCCAGATGGGATAGGGCAGTGAGCTGTGAGCAGGACCTGTTAGGGCGGTATGCAAATTGAAGTGGGTCTAGGGTGGCCGATAAGGTGGAGGTGATATGATCCTTGACTAGTCTCTCAAAGCACTTCATGATGACAGAAGTGAGTGCTACCGGGCAGTAGTCATTTTGTTCAGTTATCTTTGCCTTCTTTGGGTACAGGAACAATGGTGGCCATCTTGAAGCATGTGGGGACAGCAGGCTGGGATCGGGAGTAATTGAATATGTCCGTAAACATATTGAGTCGCTCTGCTGACTCAATAGCACCACACAGTCAACATGCTCTACAACACCTGCTTGACAGCTAACTTAGGGCAGTATCTTTCCCTGTTCTGGTAAATAAAGGCCAAGCCTTGCAGGGTATTTTTTTCTCCAAACACTGTGTCTGGTATTAACATGGTCTGGCAGGTTCTGTCAGGAGAGGCCATTGTTAGTCTTCCACCCTGCTGTTGTGACAACGACATTGGCGCTTGTGGGGGCATTTTCCAGGCCTCTGGCTGCCCACCGTCTGGAACATAAAGACCCACCGACCAACCACTCTGTCTGGGTGCGGTTTCATGTTCCTACCTGCAGCTACTCTTCTGCTCCATGGCACACACAGCACAGATGGCCCATGTCCTGATCGTAACATTTGGGCCAGTTTCAAAGGATAAAGTAGAGCAATCATAGTGAGTGTGAGCCTGAAGGGGAGGCATGTCTAAAATGTGAGCCTTTACAGGAAACTGGGCGTATATCGCATTTCACTACTTCCCAGTAGGAACGTTAAAAAAACGTTTAAAAAAAATCTAAATGCATTTTTTGGGGGGTTTCAGAAATGCCTTCTTGAACATGTGAACTTACATGTGCCTTAATAACAAACTCATACGTAATCTGTGAATATAAATCAAATGTGAAATCTCAACTGTTTAGAAAATAGAGAATCTTGCCTAGCCATGATTGGTTGAGATAATGAGGGGGCTGGGACATTCACGAGAAAGAGAGTCCATTCTGTCACTCGAGGCTTCTCTGTCAAATGGCTTGTCCTGCACTTTGCTACCATGGAATATTTGAAAAGGCCCGTTGGATTTACTAATAATTTCGTTCATGATAACATGCAAAGTGTAGATACAGTGGTGTCCTGAATACAGCTACTGGTATTGACACAGCTCTATCTTCTGTGGCGAAAGCAATCTGGAGTGGTAGAAGCGTGGGAAGGATTATTTTCAGTTTCAGTCTGCTATGAATCATCATAATCCATACATTGGTAAGCATATACAGTTAGAATGCTAAAATAGCTACATGCGTTATTGTCTCAACTGTATCAAAAAGTAATTTTCATTGCGATTGTTAGCTATATAGCTAGCTAGCTACACAGTTCCATACAGGTACCGTTATAGCAAATATATTTATAACTAACCCAATATAGTTAATCTGTGTCGTTTACAGTGGGAAGAAATTAAGCATAGTGGGCAGAACAAGCAAGGAGGTGGGCAAAGCCAAGCACGAACTAGTGAGATCCTATTGGCGCTTTAAAGCATATATTTGCATATTTCCATTCGGGAATGCCTCCTCTGTGAAGTGGACAAACTTAGTTCGACCTTGCACTCCTTCTAAACTACGCAATAAAAAAAAAAACTGTGGCAAAGCATCAAGTCTATAAAACTCAGTGCACTGTGTTCGTAACAGTTTTTAGTTTTGGGAACGGAGAAATGTATCGAGATCAGATGTTTCCTCGATGACAAAATTAGCAGAATGTCGGCCCAGTTTCACCTACTGTAGTTCCATCCTGTCCCACTACCCACGACTGGACTTCCTCTCACTACCATATTTGGTGGTGAGAAAACGCTCTAAACGGATGTTTCAGCTTTATAGCCCCATGTGACGTGTCTGGGTTACCCCTTCTGTCTGTGGTTATTTTTATTTATTTCACCTTTATGTAACCAGGTAGGCTAGTTGAGAACAAGTTCTCATTTACAACTGCGACCTGGCCAAGATAAAGCAAAGCAGTTTGACAAATACAACAACACAGAGTTACACATGGAATAAACAAACATACAGTCAATAATACAGTACGAAAAAGTCTATATACAGTGTGTGCAAATGAGGTGAGATAAGGGAGGTAAGGCAATAAATAGGCCGTGGTGGCGAAGTAATTACAATATAGCAATTAAACACGGGAATGGTAGATGTGCAGAAGATGAATGTGCAAGTAGAGATACTGGGGTGCAAAGGAGAAAGACAAATAAATGAATACAGTATGGGGATGAGGTAGTTGGATGGGCTATTTACAGATGGGGCTATGTACAGGTGCAGTGATCTGTGAGCTGCTCTGACAGTTGGTGCTTAAAGCTAGTGAGGGAGATATGTGTCCAGCTTCAGTGATTTTTGCAGTTCGTTCCAGTCATTGGCAGCAGAGAACTGGAGGAAAGGCAGCCAAAGGAGGAATTGGCTTTGGGGGTGACCAGAGAGATATACCTGATGTAGCGCGTGCTACGGGTGGGTGCTGCTATGGTGACCAGTGAGCTGAGATAAGGCGGGGCTTTACCTAGCAAAGACTTGTAGATGACCTGGAGCTAGTGGGTTTGGCGATGAGTATGAAGCGAGGGCCAGCCCTCGAGAGCATACAGGTCACAGGTAAAAACTTGCTTGCTTAGTCCCGCAACGTGCCACTGTTTACAGATGGCTTGTTGCGGGACGAAGCCAGTTGCATTCTGCTGTTAATGTTGATTGCTGATGTGCTAAGGCATGCATGGCGATAATATTTTTCATGTTTGCCAGTTTGTCATGTTTAAGTAGCTAGCTACCAAAAATAGCCACTGTGGTGCGAATGCTAATCGATCAGCAAGCTAATCAAACCCTCATGTTACGTTATAGGGACACATGCTAAGTTGGCTAGCTAGCTAGCCACAATGATATGATAGCTAAAAAGCTAGCTAGCTATTGGAGTATAGATTTTAAGGTTGTTTTTTTGCATGTCCAACTAGCTGGCTAGCTAGATTAAAACCATTTACATCTAGCCAGCTGGTAATTACGAAGTGAAATGTTTGCTAAATCTAGCTAGTTATCTTGTGCCTGCATTGCCATTGTTGGGCTGGAAGCAGGTTAAGTGTGTACAGTGCATTGTAGTACAGCTGTAGCAGTCAACAGGCAATAACAAACTATAGGACATTAATTAATTCATGTTTTAACATATTTTTCTRGAATTTTCCTTTCAGCATGAACCTGCTCTCCGTCACCAGTACAAGGAGATGATCGAGGGTGAACAAGCAACACTTCAGGTATTTTATCTTTGTACTTATTGCCTGGACTTGGGGGTCAATTAATGTTATTGCTGGTATGTGAGGTTTTAATGTCTTGTCTATTTTAGTCTGCTTTCCGCCTTTACAGCTTGAATTGTCTGGAGCCTGGTGTTGTTGTGGCCAAGGAGCTTTCACTCAGATGGATCCAGGTCAGCTGCTGTGCAATGTTGACTTCCTTCCAGAGATGTGAAAGCATCCCCCGGACTGGACAAAGCAAACATATATTTTTGAGAAGATCAGGACTTTTGCAATGAAAAGGCTATGGACATGACATGTCTTGCTCCGAAGAGTAGGACAGAACTACGCTTTCAGGCACATGACCTGAACATGACCTGAATGACCTGAACCAAAGTTACTCAAAGGATCTTATGATATAGGGTCTAGATATTGTTTTTACTTAAGCCTTTATGCGTTTTTGTTTGTTTCTAATTGTAGGCTACTACCTTTAGCACTTAAGTTAACGAAGTATTTTATTATTGAACTCTTTTCTTCGTTTCTTTTTAAAGCTCTATCTCACTGCTTTATCACATGGCCACATTCACGTGTTCCAATGTGAATCCTTTAAGAGATGGGTGGGTCTAAGGCTCTAGAGGGTGTGAATGAGTAAATAAAGAACAGGACTGTAGCTGTTCAATGCGAAAGGTTATCTTTATTATACAACAACAGGCAATGTAATACTGTAAATGGTTTGCCTAATGGGGTAACTTTCTGAGATAAATGTTCAGAGAATCCATTTTGGCAATTTGGTGAAAGTATTCATTTTCCAAATATGTTTCCCAAGGATTAATGTAGAGTAAGTGTGAAAATGGCACAATGTTAGCGTTCCTTTTTCTCCTAAATGGGATTAYACRTTCATCAACTTTTAAAGCGGCGTTACTTCCCCATGTTTCCTGCAACCACAGTGTATGATATGCCATTTTGAAGCTCTGAGTCTGTACTTTTATCCAACGTTCAAAACACCGTTTCAAATGTCGGAACATAAGACTGAAAAGAGACGGTGGGTCACAGATGTTGTTATTCTTTCCAATGAATATGGGAGATGGAGACCAATGAATGAATCGTGACTCGGTTACAAGATCCCTGCTGAGATCCCGCTGTGAGACAAAGATCCATGTGACGGTCGGATGCCACCCCATATAGTGCCTTTCTGCCAGGTCACCCCAAGGCCCTGTCCTATTACAACCTGCTCCTCAGAACCACACGTGACATCAGGGCTGCTGTGATGGGACTGCAGGGAACAGGGTTTCCGTTCCTAGGGAACAGTAAAGTCATTTTTTCTCTCCCTTTTCTCCTCATCCCTCTCTATCCCCCACTCTAAAAGGGACTGCATCTGTGCACTGTGAACCAGGAAATAGATGCCCATGTAAATAAAAATACTGAGATATCTGAGATCGGTGATATTGATATGTGATAGAAGGAATCGCTGCACATGGTGAGGGCGTTGCTATTTCCACCTTCCACGTGTAAAGACATCGATTTTCAAATTGTATCTTGTTTTCATTATCTCTGACGACATGAGAGCATGCAGGGTGCACTTTAAAGCCAGCTAACGTAAACAAAGACATACTGTACCATGTCCACTACAAAAGAGCAGAAATAAACAGCAACCACGTGTATTTGTATCTTTTCAGTATATCTTGTTTAACATGGCAGAAAGCACCACAATATTTATGCACTTTTCTGCACAACGCATGATTTGGGCATCATGATGTCCCAACAAAAATCATCTCACTTTTTGTATTTAAGCCTACATTTGAGATTTTTCCTCATTTCCTTTTATTTATTTTTAAAAATATATTTCCSCCCACAATTTTGTGTTATCTAATTGGTAGTTACAGTCTTGTCTCATCGCTGMAACTCCCGTACAGACTCGGGAGAGGAGAAGGTCGAGAGCCGTGCATCCTCCGAAACACAACCCAGCCAATCCGCACTGCTTCTTGACACAATGCCAGCCGCCCGGGTTAAGTCAGAGGAAACACTGTGCACCTGGCGACCATGTCAGCATGCACTGCGCCCGGCCTGCCACAGGAGTCGCTAGTGCGCAAAGGGACAAGGACATCCCTGCCGACCAAATCCTCCCTAACCCRGACAACGCTGGGCCAATTGTGCACCGCCCCATGGGTCTCCTGGTCAYGGCCGGCTGCGACAGAGCCTGGACTCGAACGCAGAATTTCTAGTGGCACATCTAGCACTGCAATGCAGTGCCTTAGACCACTGCGCCACTCGGGAGGCCTAGATTTGTCCTAATTTCCGACAGTGTGCAGGTCTTCATCTCTTCTAGAAACCACCACAAACCAGAAACAACTAACACATCATCCTATGAAGTGGGTAAAGAAAGACAGAGCCATTCAGTCGTGCGGTTTAAAATGGAAAGTGATGGGCTGCAAGTCACCCTCCCTCCAGAGGCATCAGGAGATGAAAAAGCTAAAAGTCCAATTTCAACATCAGGTAATGCCTCTATTTTGGTGTGCTGTGTGTCTTAAGGAGATATTTATAGCTTCTACTGCAACGTGGATYTTAGCAATATAATCAGGCTAGTTTCGACCAATTTTAGAGGCTAAAAAGACTATAATGGGATAAAAAAAAAAGATTTAAGGAAGAAAAACGTTAATGAGAGTTGAGACATTTAAATGGTGGAGATCCATGCAACTSAAATCTTGGTCACACTTGGATAACACATTCAAATCAAATCACATTTTATTTGTCACATACGCTGAATAGAATCTTACAGTGAAATGCTTACTAACAAGCCCTTAACCAACAATGCAGTTCTAAGTAAAAAATAGATAAGTAAAAAACTCTAAATAAAATGAACAAATAATTAAAGAGCAGTAGTAAAATAACAATAACGAGGGTGTATAGGGTGTACCGGTACAGAGTCAACGTACGGAGGGGCACCGGTTAGTTGAAGAAATTGAGGTAATATATACATGGAGGTAGAGTTAAAGTGACTATGCATAGATAATAAACAGAGAGTAGCAGCAGTGTAAAGGGGGGGGGGGGGGGGAAATGAAAATAGTCTGGGTAGCCATTTGATTAGCTGTTCAGTCTTATGGCTTGGGGGTAGAAGCTGTTAAGAAGTCTTTTGGGCCTAGACTTGGCGCTCTGGTAACACTTGCTGTGCAGTAGCAGAGAGAACAGTCTATGACTAGGGTGGCTAGAGTCTTTGACCATTTTTAGGGTCTTCCTCTGACACCGCCTGGTATAGAGGTCCTGGATGGCAGGAAGCTTGGCCCCAGTGATGTACTGGGCCGTACGCACTACCCTCTAAACATTCAATCATTTGAACATCSCACAACTTGTAATAGATTCAAAGAGTAAGCCTTCCCTCATGGCTGGAGTCCCCTCTTTCRGGAACAGGTGTGGTTGTCAATTATTACACCTCGCACCGCCTTGTCATAGATCCTCCCTCTGCTTTTAATCATGTCACATCTGTCCCAGGGCAACACACTGCTAAAAAGCTGATTTCCCATAGGAGGAACACTGCCTTTGGCAGCTGCTCMMCAGTCACAGACACAGTAGCACAAATACTCGGATGTGGGCAGGAGGCTCAGTGTTGGAGCAGCACCCTGCATTCACCAATCTGCCTCACTAACAAGCTATTGAATGGTTGGAACTCGCACTGGGCCATGAGGGCTATATGAATTTCTACTAATCCTCTTATCAGGGAAATTTTGTTGACCACATACAAAACAAAACAAACATGTTTATTCTAACACACACAGGATAGGTGCAGTGAAATGCACCTATCCGGTGCATTTCACTGCACCATTTCATACAGCCATCCGGTGTATGTTCACTGCACCTATCCGGTGTATGCTCTGTACTACTATTGGGTCAGCTATAGTAGTACAATGCCCCTGGAGCAAATTATGCTTAAGTGCCTTGCTCGAGGGCATGTCGACAGATTTTTCACCTTGAGGCTCAGGAATTCGAGCTAGTGACCTTTCGGTTGGCCCAATGCTCTAACCGCTAGGCTACCTTCTGCCCCTACAACTGACAACTCAAAAAGAGCCAAGAGATACACAGCTAAGATTCTGTAACAACAATAGTGTTACTTTCAGCCCCAAGGACAGCACTCATAGGGCTCAGCCAGTCTATGGTTGAGTTCCTGCCCGACTACATTGCAGACTTCTGCCAGATCTTACAATGCCGGGATCTATTCGGACAGGAACTTGTCCATTCAGCACCATAGACAGTGCTAACGCGTCTCATCCAGTGTAGCCCATTCAGCACCATGGACAGGGCTAACACGACTCAGCCGGTGTAGCCCATTCAGCCCCATGGACAGTGCTAACGCAACTCTGCCAGTGTRGCCCATTCAGYACCATGGACAGTGCTGACGCGACTCAGCCATTGTCACCCATTCAGCACCATGGACAGGGCAGATGACTTTGAGAGAGAGTGAGCGCAGAGAGTGCTGGCTGCTGTAGAGAGGCCAGGCTCATTGAGGCGTGGGCCGTGGTGGATAAAGTAGTTAGCTGTCATACTTTAGTAAAAGTAAAGATACCTTAATAGAAAATGACTCAAGCAAAAGTCACCCAGTAAATGTATGGAGGAAAAAATTMTATATTTTCTTTAAGAATGTAGTGGAGCAAAAGTAAAATCTGTCAAAAAAATATAAGTATTAAAGTAGAGATACCTCAGAAAACTACTTAAGTAGTACTAGTTACTTTACACCACTGGGCGTGGGGAAGGTGGGCAGCTGGCCAAGATAAGTGCAACATGGTGGATCAACTTGTATGACACTTAATGCACCAACTCCAGGGCTCGCCATCTCTCATGTGCCAAACAACCCTGTTGGATAATTAAGTTAAGCAACACCTTTACAACAAGCTGCTAAACGAAATAATAAAGATAAAAATATGTCAATTCGTAAATGTAAATGTAAATGTAAATGTCAATTCGATGGCTACAACAGCAAATGGACATAACCTTCCAACAATCCCAAATCACTAGCCTTTAGCACTGCATGCTAACTAAGTACCATAATGGGCCACAGCTGGGGGGGGGTAATTTCATTTGAGTAATAATCTAGCAGTCAGTTGGGTTCAGCTAATTTACTCTAGGAAGGGTTCCAGCTCTTCACTTTCTCATAAGCCAAGCTTTTTTTGTCTGTCCTCAACTGATCAAACCAAATGATCCTTTAGCTTGACATTTAACTTTTTGTTCCACAAATCGCTTGGCAAAGAGGGATTGTTTGCACATGTCACTATGTCCAATAATCCCAACATTTATCTCTGTCCCAACTCCCCTGCTCCCTAAGGGCTAAACAGCTCCATTACACACGAGTTGGATTTTTAATAGCACAAAATCTGTATTTTTTCTCTCTCCATGCAACAGTATTATGGGTACATCAGGTCTACGCAATACGTTGTCATGACTGTSCAGTTCTAACAAACTGTGTAAATGATGAGTAAAGAAATTAACACAGCAGACCAGAAAAGCGTCAAGCTGCAGCTGCACGTTTAAAGTGGTTTGAACTCACCTCCCGGACAATCACTGGTGTGGCTGATTAGCTCACCTAAGTAAAGTATCTTCAAAAGCTAATTTAAGGAGGACCATTATACTACTCTGCTCAAACCATCGTATTATGCTACTCTCATCACCCCACTGGGAACCATCGACACGCCTGGCTAGCCTATCTTCAMACAAGCATCTTCAAGAAGGAAATGGGAGGAAAATAAACTCTGTAGTTCTGACTACACGACAAGTCACCGGATACCGGACGACTACAGAGAAGAACAACAGTAGAAGACTTGTTGGACCCTGTCCCCCGAGAGAGATCCGGGGAACAAAAGCATTTCACGGAAATACATTCATGATTTCTTACTCAAAGCGGGCGGCGGTTCGTGTGCAAAGTATATGGTTAGTGTCAGTGAGAGCAGTTTCTGAGAGTACCAATGTTAAGTGTCCATGTAGCCTTCTCTCCCTCCCGCTTCATGTCTTTTGTAACAAGCAGCCACGTTGTTGTCATTCTGCTAGGGACCTGTTTTTMACGTRTTAAGTGTATAGGTTTATTATTTAATTAGCTAGTAAATAAAACATTTAACTCATTTGTGTAGTACTGAATAATAAGTAAGGCTCTGTTTTTTTTAAGATAAAAGGAGGTTACGACTGTTCAGACTGATGATATGATACGAGGTTACGATTAATAAGTTGACTGTTTATAGATGTGATAGGTAAAGACATTTTAGAGTTTAATTCAGGAGATGGTAACTCTTTAAAGAACCGCTCTCGTGGTGCCCCAGATGCTAATGGTTACATGATTCATTTAATCGGTCAACAATTAAACATAGTTAGGTAATTAGATAAATAACAGTCTTCAGATTGATGTTAAAGTCAAGTCATGACATATTGGTGCCCCATGTGAGGCATCTAAGACAAAATTAGGCCCTACTGTTGAATTCAGTCTACAGGAACTGTGTAGCAATTTACATTATACCCAAAAGAGCAGTAGGCAKGATTGTCATTGAGTGGTGTGTGCTTCCTGCACATGCAACCCAGTTAGCAGGGAGAGATTGACTCCGGTGTTGTATACCTGACAAAGGGTCAGATCGTGTAGGGTGAATTATTAATTTCCAGAGCTAAGACATACRGGTCAGCCGATTAAATTTGAGAAGATATATTTGTTTGGTTATTGTCTCTCTGTCTCTCGCGCTKAGTAACGGCTAGATTTGCATTAGAAGCTAAGCTAACAAACAGAGAAAAGTCATTCTCCTTTGTTTACAGCGGAAAATCCCACGCATTGGTTGACGGAAGTCCCGCCTTTGCTGGAATCCCGGGTGATTTCAGCTTTCAGGGGTAAGGGACCCCTTGTGGTGAAGAATCAGCAGCAATTTTTCAGAATCTGCAGCAATCCAATGTGAGGGCAAAATGTCTTCTCACATCTATAACCACTGGTTAAACTTTACACTATCCAACCAATCTCTACTGATTGGATATCGTTGTCTCATTCGATTTATCAAGGAAGTTAAATTGCCAAACAAACCTTTTTACCAGGTTGCTAATTCGGATAAGGACCAAATTAATTTGTTCCAACCAATGAGGCATTTTAAACTAGTCAATCTTAACCTAGATACAGCGACGCTTTCAGGTTAATTAAAGTTTAATTCCCAGATAGCAAGCTATCAGAGGGGGTGCMCCCCCATTCCCCTGCTCCGTGAACCCACAGACAGATTGATCGCTGACCTCAGCAGCGACGCAAACCCAAACTATGCAGAATGGCTGAGAATGTTAGATCCCAATGCCACAAGCGACAGATGCCCTCCAAAATAACACTCCCTCCAGTGAGAGGGTGCGTCATCGGGGATAGGAGCGGTGAGAGATGAAGCACAACAATGGTATCTACCATGATACCAATAACCACCGCGGTCAAAATAACTATAAAGAACGTCACCAGCGAAGCGAATACCGATACAATCAACCTGGTCGCTACGTTCCTGCACCCAACCCACACAAGAGTAACAAA
This sequence comes from Salvelinus sp. IW2-2015, assembly GCF_002910315.2. NCBI lineage: Eukaryota > Metazoa > Chordata > Actinopteri > Salmoniformes > Salmonidae > Salvelinus > Salvelinus sp. IW2-2015. The sequence continues at coordinate 41,251,098 of NC_036863.1, read as the reverse complement.
GGGTTCAATGACAATCAAAACGTAAACCGATGCTCTCTAGAAGTTATGCTAAGAGAAGTACAAAAGCGCCCAAAATTTGAGAAAGAGGAAAAAGATAAGTCACCATGACTAGGCGTGGAATTTGCCAGGAGAATAAGTCAGCCCAAATTAACACTATTAGCGAGGACATTAACGATCAAATTACCCCCGTTCTCACTCTAAACCCTATCCACTCTAAACCCTATCCACTCTAAACCCTATCCACTCTAAACCCTATCCACTCTAAACCCTATCCACTCTAAACCCTATCCACTCTAAACCCTATCCACTCTAAACCCTATCGATCAAGAAACAAGCCCACGGACTTTGACTATAGACCCAAATACAAATGTTGTGACGCACAAGGTAAACCACATCACAGTAGCCAATTACACTCAAACTCTGATAAGTCGATGTGTTTTCACCATGAACACGAATGACACGTCACGCCGTTGCGAACAATCACTACACTTTGTGGGGAATATGAGCGCAAAACGCAACTCTGAAAGTCGCTACCTGGAAACAGTCCTGGAAGACTGCTTAATAAACTGTGATGCGCTAATTGATTCAGGCTCTACAATAATCGCTCGTCTCTCAAACATTGTTCAATGATCTCAAAAGRGCTGTGTTCCCAGCTAAACGTTGGTTAAAAACGGAACGATGCGACACTCAACTTCGAGGTTTCACTCAGACTACCTCGCCTCTCCCAACGCGACTCGTGCTGGAACAACACTTCCAAATCATATGGCTTGTTCATCCTGTGCATGTTGCTAAATTGTAYGTTTCGCAATTGTCTGTTGCTGAATTGTAATTACTTCGCCACTATTGGCCTATTTATTGCCTTACCTCCTTACTTCATTTGCACACACTGTACACCGRTTTTTCTATTGTGTTATTGACTGTACGTTTCTTTGTCCCATGTGTAACTCTGTGTCGYTGTTTTTGTCGCACTGCTTCGCTTTATCTTGGCCAGGTCGCAGTTGTAAATGAGAACTTGTTTTCAACTGGCCTACCTGGTTAAATAAAGGTGAAATAAATCWAATAAAATACCAGCCTCGAAACTGAACACCTGCTACTCRGGACACACTGATGGATTGGAAAAACAACCAATTGTGGTCACAAGTAACCATGCCATTCTCCACTGACCACACTGTCTTCTCCTAACGYTGGCTGCAACACAGTCATCCATGAGGAGTATCTGTTGACAGGATCCCTTGGGAAAAAGACGTTTCGATACCGCTCAAGCAGATATTACGATATCTCGTCACATTCAATCAGAAAACCTGATAGACTATTATCTTCATGATTTTCAGCCAGCAGTCTCTGTGAGTGAGCAACAGAAAGCGGGGGGGGGGGGCCGCACGAGGCCGCCCGATCAGGAAACAAATCAAGTTGTAAACTTCCCCACGAGAACAGTGATGGGCGGACGAGCCCCTCGACGGGGATAACCTTTGAATACATCTTGAGATATCACTGAGGTGTCCCACACTGGTCGTAAAAGAAGTCCAGTGGACTTTCCACCCCCCCAAAAAATAAATCATTCCTTGCCATGCGTAGTCTCAACTACAATGCAACTAGTAAAATTCTCTAATCATGTGTTCCGGTAGGATAACATTACGGAATAAATCGGTAGGATAGCTGGTCCCCTTTGGGTACCAGTACCAATGCCATCAACAGTCAGTCCAGCCTCAGTCAGTAAGAAGGTTAGAGACCTAACAAGTCGAATTGCCCTTGATAACAGCGACAGATGAGTTAGTAGTCACTCAGATTGCAACACGTAAAAGGGAATCTCCAAAACAGTCTTCTGATGGTTAACACACATGCCGCTAATAAAAAGAACCCTCCATTCAGGAGGAAAGTTATTAGAAGTCATGAACCATGATCACACCGCATACGACTGGTTCAGTGCTAGTAGAGTACTTCCGTCGTGAGGTTAGCTCCTCCGTGGATAACATGGCTATGAAAGTCATACCTATCGCCACTACAATGGTGTAAGACACATTGACTTGTAGTAAAACCACTACAGGGCCCCTTGGCATATGGCTTGAGGTCGGCACCGATTCCTACTGACACAAGGACATTGACATGGAAATGATCTGATGACGTCAGACTCAATCTGCCCAGGTTGCAGCCTACCGGTGTACTTGGTTTTCTTGCGCTGGCCATGTGTGTTTGTGCGAGCATAAACGCACATGCACAACGGAACATTTAATGAGGATTTATACTAGGATCACTTAAGAGTCCAAGCAAAATACCAGCCTTGGTAAAGTTGAAAATAAACCCTGAAGCCCTTTGGCTCTACAGCTACATTAGTCATCCGTTTCGCACCAGAGGTCCATAGGTCACCCCTKTAGACTTTCCGAAGCTAGTGCATTACAGCTGTAGCCTTATCATGTAGTTAGCTACTTAGGATAGTTCCCTAAACAACACACTGCTAWGTAGGATCGCCCTAGATATGACATTTGACAAAATGGCATGATAGAGTAATTTGCCAACACCGTAGAAGTATATAGAATAGAGTCCAATTAGATGATTAAGGTGTGGTAACTATATTTTGTATATTTTTTTGTTTGTGCTTTTATTCTTTTCTTTGACACTTAAGAAGTGATACCGCCACAAACAAGTTCCCATACAACCATCACTTAGGGCAACAACGCCGCTCATTTGGGGAAGAAATGTAATGATGTATTAAATGAGCGTTGTGCGTTATTAATGTCTGTCTAAGTTACTTCCTAGATCCACCAGCCTGGACAACCGGACGACGGGTCTGGAACGACGATCGACAACCAGGACATCCCATGGCCATTCTTGTTGGGGTCTGCAGCTTGTGAAATCTTACCAGGTTAAACCACCAGAGAGAGACTGTCACGATGATTCACAAACCAGGACATCCCGTGGTCATTCTTGTGGATGAGTTACAGAATCCTTCCAAGATTGAATCCACCAGAGRGGGACTGTCCACGAGAATCCAAATAGGTCGGATCAGGTTTGCAATGAATAACTTCACTCAGACCCTCTCGCACGCGCAGAGGGGGGGAGGAAAGAACTAGACGGGATTAAAAACTCATGGCCTGTCATAAATCAAGGGGAGAAGATTCAGGTCTCCCTATCCAATATTCAGCAAAGGAATGTCCTTTGTTTCCAAGATAATTTTCCAGCCCGAAACTCTAACACTTTCAAAAGTGAATACTGGAACAATATGTCTAACTGTCACACCCTGATCTGGTTCACCTGTCTTTGTGCTCGTCTCCACCCCCTCCACATGTCGCCCATCTTTRCCATTATCCCCAGTGTAATTATACCCGTGTTCTCTGTTGCCAGTTAGTTTTGTTTCGTCAAGCATACCAGTGTTYTTTTCCCGTGCTCCTGTCTGTCTCTAGTTCCTGATTTCTAGCTTTCCCGGTTTTGACCATTCTGCCTGCCCTGACMCTGAGCCTGCCTGTCGTTCCGCACCTTGCCATGCCACCCTGGATTACTGACCTCTGCCTGCCCATGACCTGTCATTTGCCTGCCCGCCTGTTCGAGTAATAAACTTTTGTTACTTTGAAACTGTCTGCATCTGGGTATCTCCTGAGCCTTGACACTAACATAGAATGTGGGGAATGGTCAGAGGTGATCTATAGAACACCTATGTCATTTTGTTTGTTATTTTGTGATGTCATGAAAAATGTTATGAAGGAAATACTGTAACTTGGAAAGTGTAATATGCAGCTTTTCAGTAGGAAGTTCCAATCACACCCAAATGGCCATCGTACTCCTTTCATTCATCATGCTCATCCTGACAGAGAGGGCTCTGAGCCCGACTGCTGCTTCATCAGCCAAGGGGATACCAGGTGGCAACTCTTTGCTCTGTGACTAACCACAGCCTACTGTATGTCAGCAAATGAATCACCCAACCCTTCGCTGGGAATAATCAATACACTCCTCACACACAAACTCAGATGAGGCCTCCACTCAGACAGCACCACTGCACACACACCCGCTACAACACAACACACCCGCTTACACACACACACACCCGCCACACACACACACACACACACACACACACACACACACACACACAACACACACACACACACACACACACACACCAACACACACACACACACACACACACACACACCACACCACACACACACACCCTCCATCAGTCCAGCAGTCCTCGCCTGCAGACCCTTGTGGATCCAACCCTAGACTCTGTGGCTGTGTGACTAATGGCTTACAATGGGGAAACCCGCCTGTGGCGCCTAAACTGCAGCAAGTTAAGTACAGGAGGAAAGACGAGACATGCTGCATATCATATATTCTGTTACTTGCATTCATCCTATCATCCAGTGCTCTCTCTCTCTGAGAGGGGGATAACTTGAAGCCAATAGCTTATAGCTCAACACAGTGCTGCTCCTGCACCTCCTGAACGCTATCACATCCATGACCAATTGGATTAGATGTTGTTGTTGGTTATTTAGTTACGGCAGAAACCCTTTCCATGAGGGACAACAATGACGAGAGGCTAAATTGCTATGGAGGCCATCATGCTATATTAGACACAGCTTTGATCGAGCACTAATCATGAATTGACATGATTCCCTTCTTCCTCAGAATGAAGCTATGACGTTTTGTTGAATAACCTGGGAATGTAATCTATAAGGGAGTTTTACGATCTCTCTCAAGCTCATACCATCTCTGKCTCTTTATAGGTAACAAATAAACAATACAAGGCAATAAGCAATAAGCCAAAAAAGGATCTATACAAATGCTGTTTCAAATAGTCTGAATTTCATTAATCCACTGCAGAGTCCTTAACACACACTGTTCATAGTCTACAGTGACAATGCTGGCGTTGACTCGAAAATCAACAGTATAAYTGTAAACAGCAGTGTTGTAGAAACAAACACGCAGTACCCCTGGGGAACAAGCTACTCTTACCCTTTACCACCATCTGGGTCAGCTATGTTTGGGCTCGGACTCAAACAGGGACATATTACACCTGACTTAAAGGCTTMTTTAGAAAATTGCACACACTCCGCTATTGTTTTGCCAAGCTTCTGGTATCCTAGTGTTGAACAGATAGGGTGACATTGCAAAYGTGCACTGTGAAAGTCAAATGGTTCAAATGGAATTAATAATTCATTTAGACGAAATAGTTTAATGAGCCAGAGCATTTCACAGCGTGACGTACTGCCGTTACAATCTCTGCCCTCTGCTGTTTTAATGAGCAAACACCGGTGTTATTTCTCCCCTGCCAATCCAGATGCATGATGGTAAATACTTTTCTGGCACAAATCATAGATATCATGAGAAATAGGTGCCATATGTCTTTTTCTATGGAAATTGACACACATTTGATCAATTAACAGTCTTTCTAAGTACCTTAATTAGTCCTCCGAATCTCCAGCAAGGAGCATTTTCAGGATTCTGTTTCCACACAGTGAACCTCAGGATATCAGCTCATTCCAAGCCTTGGTTCAAAACTATGGATGGGACACTTTGATGGAGATGAGAGTCACACAAAATCAGAACTCATGAGGGGACACATTGGCTCGCTGCTCTGTGTCCCCACATCTATACCCCACACAGTCAGAGCCGCCCTAACCTTTTGGGGGCACTAAGTGAAATTTGAGTGGAGAGAAGAAATTGACGTTTTAGAGTTCATTTTCTGCAATTCTACACATTTTCCCATGGGGCGCAGAGAAAATGTTGCAGTTTTAAAACACATTTCCTGCAATTCTGCACATTTTGCCATAGGGTGGATATAAATGTTTTAATATATGATATCTGAGTGAGAGTCACTAACAAAATCAATGGGGGTAAAAAAAAATGTTAGCTGACATGGGCTAATTGATTGACTGTCAATGACTGATATAACAAGAGAAAAACTGTTGATGCACAAACACATTTCGAAATCGCATCTGTGCATTCTACTATTCTAAATCTCAACAGTCAGTTGAGACCCCGACTGAGTTCACACATTAAAAAAAACTTTWAAAAAACATTATTCCGTTTTTGGAAATTGATGCGGCCCGCGGGTCGCCGGTTGCCCATCCTCTTCATAAAAAAGGGGACCCTCATCCTCTACCCTAACCGCACAGTACTACAGACAGTGCTCTTAGCCCCCCTCCCCCCCATCCCGTTCTCACTATGTGTAGCTGCAGGTAGTCTCCCAGTCCGCTGGTGCTCTCCACTCGGACCAAGATGGCGTCTTTCTGCTGAGTACTGAAGCCCACAGCTAGCCGGTCTGCTCTGGTGCTCGGCCGCTCGTTGGGGGCCCAGGTGTACGTGATGAGGGCCCCTCCTCTCCCAAAGATATATGTGGTCCCAGCTGAGGGAAAAATGRAGACAAACAAAAGTATTAGTAAGAGACTGAGGGAAAGGGAGAGGAAATTGAGAGAGAGGGAGAAGGGGGAGACATTATTAAAGAGATAAGGTGTTAGAGAGTGTTCCATCACTTTCAGAATCTTGTATATATTTTTTTTGTTCCCAGCAGACCTTGCTATCTTTACTGAGATTGTTCCTCAGTACCACTCATGCCAAATTTAGATGCCTATTTTCTTGCCAAGTACATGACTGTGACAGCTCATTCCCTAACACAACCTATTATTCTCTCAGCAGAAACAACATGTCATAGCAAACATTATTCCCGTAAGTTATGCCACACTGTCAGTTTTCAAGTTCACAGCGGAGTATGAACACTAAAACAGACACCGCCTATAATTACACAAATCTCACCGAATTTTCGAATGCACTTGTGATTTGATTGTGCTGATAATGTCCTGTTTGAACACTAYCGCACAGAACTTGCACCACACCTGCAGTACCACTACCATGAGAGGTCGTGAGTTGAGCTGTCATTGATTAGTGTAACTGCTCTCGTTGGTGGTAGAAGGAAGAGTGGACCAAGGCGCAGCGTGGTAGGCATACATCATCTTTTTATTGAAGACACCAAAACAAAATAACAAAGACAAAAAAACWAAAGCGAACAGTTCTGTCAGGCACAGACACTAAACAGAAAACAAGATCCCACAAAACCCAAAATGACAACTTATATATGATCCCCAATCAGAGACAACGAGAGACAACGATAGACAGCTGCCTCTGATTGGGAACCACACTCGGCCAAAAACAAAGAAATAGAAAACATAGACTTTCYCACCCGAGTCACACCCTGACCTAACMAAACATWGAGAATAATAAGGATCTCTAAGGTCAGGGCGTGACAATTAGATTGTGCATTAGATTGTGTAAACCTGCCAGTACTGCAGAGTGGTTGAGGTGCCACTATGTCTAAACATGCCAGCAGAACTGTAAACACAAGACTATCGGGTTGCAGTACGCTGCAGTAGTATGCCTTGCCCTGCCCAGGGAGTTAACACTTTGCATTTGGGGGGTTTCTGTAACTAATCAGAACATCTGCCATATTATTTTAACTTGATCTCCCACTTCCCTGTAAGGTGGAACTGAGAAGAATATAATMTTTCATAGAAATCTATTCATATAACCTGAGATTAATAATTTATGTAAACGTATGGGAGTTCACTATGAATCACACTGAATACCAATGTCAAGCTATGAATCACTTAATGAGTCACATACGTACAATCAGCTTCACATTTATAACAACAAGCTAATCTCAGTTTATCCACTGTTGACCAAACATAACCTGGTTATCATATCATCCAAATATTTTCTACGGTTTCAATTAGCTTGATCAGAAGGTTGACAAGTCATATCTCAGGTATGAGKGATTATTCCACCTCCAGGGCACCGGAGGTTGGCAGGTCTGTGCCCCCTGTCGTCCTGGCGCCTGTGGGCCTCTACATGAGATAAGAGAGGAGATGAGGGGAATGATCTGGCAACCAGTCTCACAGGCAGAGCAGCTTTTGGATGGCAGCACACCTGCTCTCCTGGAACCTGATAAGTTGTTGCCAGTACTGCATGTGATGAAACAGTGACAACCACAGCTCACATGGCACACCGGGCTCACCCATTAAGTCACAGTGGGCAGGGGTGACGATGACCTCTCTTAGGAAGGGCATGATGGTCTTGCCTATATTCTAGTTTTGTAACCCTGGATGGGTTGGAAAATTGGGTGGGTTGATGGGTTAAAAAAAAAAATCCAGTGTGAAATGACTTGCATTATACTTGTACACGAGAGTATATCACACAACAAATATGGTGAGCAATAAGAAAATTGCATTCAGGTTGTACATTTTTCCAATATGAGCTGTAGTGGTGGTTGAATGATTTGCAGTTTCACGTGAGTACTTTCAATGATCTAACCTCATTCTGGGTCGTGGTTTTGTCTTAGATCAGGGATGGGCAACTTTGATGGGGATGGTGGCCATAAAAAATTGGAACTCATCATGAGGGGCTGCAGTGGCTCGTGGGTCTGCATACCCACATCCATACACCCTGCAATTTTGCACATTACATTACGCCATGGGGCGTAGAGAACATGTTGCCATTTTAAAGTAAGTTTGCTGCAATTCTACACATTTTGCTATGGAGCAGAGGGAAGATTTAGCAATTTTATAACTCATTTCATGCAATTTTACTCATTTTGTCATGGGGAAGGGAGAAAAAATGTGAAGTTTTAGAGCAAATGTCCTGCAATTCTACACATTTTGCCATACGGTGGAGACAAATGTTTGCAGTTTTTAATATGATAACTAAATCTACTTTATAATGATGCCGGAGGAGATGGMTGCCGTTTTACGGTCCCCTAACCAATTGTGCTATTGTGTGTATATTTTTTTKGCGTTATTTGTAACTTATTTTGTACATAATGTTTCTGCCACTGTCTCTTATGACCGAAAAGAGCGTCTAGATATYTGGACAGCGATTACTCACCTCGTACTGGACCAAGATTTTTTCTTTAACGAGTCGGACGCGAAGGATTTACTTCAGACACCCGATAAGGCCCTCATCCCCGTCATTCGCAGGAGAAAGAGACAGAGATATCGGGGACGAAGGTCGGGTGCCTTGTAAGAATCCGACGGCGAGTGGGTAATCTGGCTTTACCATCGGTCCTATTAGCCAATGTACAATCATTGGATAATAAAATAGACAAACTACGATCACGTATAATCCTACCAACGGGACATTAAAAACTGTCATGTTTCACCGAGTCGTGTCTGACCGACGACATGAATTACATACAGCTGGCGGGTTTTACGCTGTATCGGCATTTGGTAAGACAAGGGGTGACACTCTATGTATATTTGCAAACAACAGCTGTTGCACGAAATCGAATGAAGTCTCGAGGTTTTGCTCGCCTGAGGTAGAGTATCTCCTGATAAGCTGTCGACCACACTATTTCCCAAGAGAGTTTTAATCTATATTCTTTGTAGCTGTCTATTTACCACCACAAACCGATGCTGGCACTAAGACCGCACTCAATGAGCTGTATAAGGCCATAAGCAAACAAGAAAACGCTCATCCAGAGGCGGCGCTCCTAGTGGCCRGGGACTTTAATGCAGGGAAACTTAAATCCGTTTTACCTCATTTCTACCCGCATGTTAAATGTGCAACCAGAGGGGGAAAAAAAACTCTAGATCACATTTACTCCACACACAGAGATGCGTACAAAGCACCCACCATTTGGCAAATCTGATCATAATTCTATCCTCCTGATTCCTGCTTACAAGCAAAAACTAAAGCAGGAAGCACCAGTGACTCGGTCAATAAAAAGTGGTCAGATGAAGCAGATGCTAAGCTACAGGACTGTTTTTCTAGCACAGAATGGAATATGTTCCGGGATTCTTTCGATGGCATTGAGGAGTACATCACATCAGTCACTGGCTTCATCAATAAGTGCATTGATGACGTCATCCCCACAGTGACCGTACGTACATACCCCAACCAGAAGCCATGGATAACAGGCAACATCCACACTGAGCTAAAGGGTAGAGCTGCCGCTTTCAAGGAGCGTGACTCTAACCTGCTATAATCTCCGATGAAGCATCAAACAGGCAAAGCGTCAATACAGGACTAAGATTGAATCGTACCACACCGGCTCCGACGCTTGTCGGATGTGGCAGGGCTTGCAAATTATTACAGACTACAAAGGGTAGCACAGCCGCGAGCTGGCCAGTGACACGAGCCTACCAGACGAGCTAAATTTCTTCTATGCTTGCTTCGAGGCAAGCAACGGTGAAACATGCATGAGAGCATCAGGTGTTCCGGACGACTGTGTGTTCACGCTCTCCGTAGCCGATGCGAGTAAGACCTTTAAACAGGCCGCAGGGCCAGACGGATTACCAGGATGTGTACTCCGAGCATGGGCTGACCAACAGGCAAGTGTCTTCACTGACATTTTCAACCTGTCCCTGACTGAGTCTGTAATACCAACATGTTTCAAGCAGACCACCATTGTCCCTGTGCCCAAGAACACTAAGGTAACCTGCCTAAATGACTACCGACCGTAGCACTCACGTCTTTAGCCATGAATTGCTTTTAAAGGCTGGTCATGGCTCACATCAACACCATTATCCCGGAAACCATAGACCCACTCTAATTTGCATACCGCCCCAACAAATCAAATCAAATGTTATTGGTCACATACACATGGTTAGCAGATGTCATTGTGACTGTAGTGAAATGCTTGTGCTTCTAGTTCCGACAGTGCAGTAATATCTAACAGTAATCTAAGAATTCCACAACAACTACCTAATACACACAAATCTAAGTAAAGGGATGGAATAAGAATATATACATACAAATATATGGATGAGTGATGACCGAGCAGCATAGGCAAGGTGCAATAGATGGTATAAAATACAGTATATACATATGAGATGAGTAATGCAAGATATATAAACATTATTAAAGTGGCATTATTAAAGTGACTAGTGATCCATTTATTAAAGTGGCCAATGATTTAAAGTCTGTATGTAGGCAACAACCTCTCTGTGTTCGTGACGGCTAACACAGAGAGAGCCACAGATGATCCACGGATCCACAGATGATGCAATCTCTATTGCACTCCACATTGCTCTTTCCCACCTGGACAAAAGGAACACCTATGTGAGAATGACTACAGCTCAGTGCTGAACACCATAGCGCCCTCAAAGCTCATCACTAAGCTAAGGACCCTGGGACTAAACACCTCCCTCTGCAACTGGATCCTGGACTTCCTGACGGGACGCCCCTAGGTGGTAAGGGTAGGTAACAACACATCCGCCACACTGATCCTCAAAACGGGGGCCCCTCAGAGGTGCGTGCTCAGTCCCCTCCTGTACCCCCTGTTCACTTATGACTGCATGGGCAGGCACGACTCCAACACCATCATTAAGTTTGCCGATGACACAACAATGGTAGGCCTGATCACCGACAACGATGAGACAGCCTATAGGAAGGAGGTCAGAGACCTGGTCATGTGGTGCCAGGACAGCAACCACTCCCTCAGCGTGATCAAGACAAAGGAGATGATTGTGTACTACAGGAAAAGGAGTACCGATCACACCCCCATTCTCACCGACGGGGCTGGGGTGGAGCAGGTTGAGAGCTCCTTGGTGTCCACCTCACCAACAAACAATCATGGTCCAAACACACCAAGACAGTCGTGAAGAGGGCACGACAAAGACTATTCCCCCTCAGGAGACTTAAAAGATTTGGCATGGGTCCTCAGATCYTCAAAACGTTCTACAGCTGCACCATCGAGAGCATCCTGACTGGTTGCATCACTGCCTGGTATGGCAATTGCTCAGCCTCCGACCACAAGGCACTACAGAGGGTAGTGCGTACAGCTCAGTACATCACTGGGGCCAAGCTTCCTGCCAACCAGGACCTCTATACCAGGCGGTGTCAGAGGAAGGCAATAAACATTGTCAAAGACTCCAGTCACCCTAGTCATAGACTGCAAGCGCTACCGGAGTGCCAAGTCTCTTAACAGCTTCTACCTCCATAAGCCATAAACCATAAGACTCCTGAACAGCTAATCAAATGGCTACCCAGACTATTTGCATTGCTCCCCCCCTCTTTTACGCTGCTRCTACTCTCTGTTTATTATCTATGCATAGCCACTTTAACTCTACCTACATGTACATATTACCTCAATTACGTTGACTAACCAGTGCCCACGCACATTGACTCTGTACCGGTACCCCTTGTATACAGCCTCGCTACTGTTATTTTACTGTTGCTCTTTAATTATGTGTTACTTTTATTTTTTATTTAACACATATTTTTCTTAAAACTGCATTGTTGGTTAATTAAGGGCTTGTAAGTAAGCATTTCGCTGTAAGGTCTACACCTGTTGTATTCGGCGCATGTGACAAATAACATTTGATTTGATGATCAACGGGCCCCACCCCGGTCGGTAATTCGACCATGCTTACTGCAATTTCAGATAGCTGGCCACTAGACTAATCTACCAATCCCCCCAAAACTTGCTGACATGGCCTAATTGAGTGACTGCTGATGCACTACCAAATTTCGAAATTGCAMCTTGTCTATTCTACTATTTAAACTCTCAACAGTAAGTTCAGATTGAATGAGTACCGAAAAAGAATACAAAAACATTTATGAAATGAAATTGGTCCGCGGGCCCACAAAAGGCCACCAGTTGCCCGTCCATGTCTTAGATCAAAGTGAGGTGAAGAAGAGAAGAAGACAAAGAGAAGATGAGAGGAACACCTGCTGCCAGTGCCCTCCAGTAGAAGAAACACCACTACATGTGGGTCAGGCGAGCCTGTTCTGAAACGAATGGAGAGACCGACCCCAGGRGCAGCACCGTGACGCAGGCCTCACTGGAGAATGAGACCTTCTCTAGGCTCTTTTCCATTTCCTCACTGGCTAGTAGCCATGGACGTACTGTGGGTTGAGATAAAGACATACAGTGTGCAGTAGAGTATGTATGTAAGAGCTGTGTGTGCTATATTGAACAGCTTAGTCCCAGTGCCACTGCTCATTCATTCCTGACACGTGATGATATGCCTGTGGTCTTGACAGGTCGAATAATAATCTTCCATTTCGCAGCTCAGTTCCTAATGAATCAAAAATACATTATTTAAAAACGCGTCAATATTTGAGATGTACAGAAAATGTATTGATTGAGCTCTGCTCCTCTGCATCCAGAAGGTTTAATTGAGAAATGATTGAAATTGTTTATCGTATTATTATTTTAAATGAGACAAACCACCGAGCAGGCATCAACATGCACGCACACACATACATGCGTCACGTGAGAGTGTCTTGCAAATTGTCCCGCATTAAAAACAGTAAACCTTTCAAGCACTCYTAAATCATTGAGCTGAGCCACACACATGATTGGGGATTCCTGGCAGCATGACATCCATACGGGCATGTGCATACAGAGATGACAGGAAGTATTAAACTCGCACATCTGTGAAGACCAACCACACGCGGGACGGTTTTCACTCCTTCTCAGCCTAAGGAAATGTCAAAAAAAAAAAACGGAAGTGGGTTTCAGCGCTTCCAGCTAATTCTGAAACGTGTTGAACGTACATTTTGCCTGTACCATAGGTCAATATTTTAACAAACATTTAGTGCTAACTTATATACTTTTCAATTGGCAGTAGATTGCCAAACTGCATTTGAATTGTGAAGTTATGCTATAAAATGTCAATGTATTGGTATTACAATATAATGGACATAAATGAAGTATAAGATTTGGTTTGATTTGGAACAGTACTTAGACTACCGATTAGAACCATAACTCRTATGTTAAACGAAAAACCCTGCTTAAGATGTGACCTACTTCAGCGGCAGACAAAGGATGCCTTTAAAAATKGATTCCTTACACATCCCTTTGACATCATCCTAGATTATTTAGGTGTCTGAGTGGCACACACAAAACATTTCTGTTTGTTAGTTGATGAGATAGAAGCCTGATCAAATCTAGATATTTTCCACTCTGTACATCCAGTCACATGTACGATATATAAAAAGTTATTCTATTAAAAAAAAATAGATGTCAAACAATTCTTATTTATATAGTTTGTTTCTTTGACTTAAACTGAGATTCTGGCTCGACTTTCATAATTGATGTAGCAGTAATGGCAAGCGCTGTAGAGAGGGTTTGACTCAAGTGAGGAACTACAAACTAGACACATATCACAGTGGAATGTTGAATCATCTCGACTAGAACACTTTAAAAGGTAAGAGAACATAAACTAACATTGTGTCCCGAACGGTATGTGGAAGCACCAGAGAAGTATCTGTTCAAGTGGCTTTTCAAGAGTCTCACTGGCGAGATGGCTGGACTGAAGGGGCTCTCATAGGGAGGAAGAAGCCAGCCCGTACCAAATAAGTCATAACTCAGCTGTCCAATTACTCAATACATTGGTTATAATAAAAGACGACAGAACGATGGGGAGGGAGATCTATCCACGTGGAGTGATTGCAGTGTTTGACTATAAGTGTGTACCTTTGTGTTAGAGGATTTGAGCGATATCTGCAGGCATGATTGGTCTTGCCTGCATATAGGTGTGTGTGTGTGTGTGTATATAGTTGTGTGTGGGTGTGTGTGTGAACACAAGAGTGTGTGCGTCTGTGTGTAAATGTCACAAAGGACCTGTCGGGGCTGCTGGGGGTGAGACTCGTTTCAGCTGATGCTGTGTTTTTTGGCTTTGACGCATCTATTAAGTGGGTCAGCCAAGAGAAGAGGTGTGGAGTATCCCCAACCCCCGCCCCATCCCGCCCCCCTGCACTGCCTTAAAATAGAACTCAATTGGCACTCTGTGGAAATATTGTGGGGGTGCATAGGTTCCTGTATTTAATTATTGCAACAGTAAATAAGACCCATAATGCCTCCAGTGAAGAACTCTCTGGTAATGTAGGAGTAGCACAGCAGCCAAGTCTAACAGTGGCAGAGAGAATTGTTGAGCTGTGAAAATCACCAGCCCTCTCTCTGCGTAGTGAGACGAAATTGTGTTTTGGGTTTATCCTGATTAAAATTCAGCTTCCCCAGCCCCTGTCTCCAGTCTCACTTTCATTTCAGTTTTCCTTCCGTTAGCAGTTTAATACATTCTGTGGCAGCCTGGTACATTCTGTAATTATCCACTGAAGCTATAAAATTGTACTACGACGTAGGCTAACAAATCTGGACATAGAACTACAAGGTCAGTGTTATTGATCATACTGTTAGACCATTGTAATACAATATTGCAGTAATTATGCTCCYTTGAAGTGAGAGGTGCCACAGCTTTGATGTTTACAGAAGCAGAATCCTGTACCTAACACCAATGCTAGAATACGCTTTTCTCTCAGGGTATGACTTCGCCACAGGGTTTCAAACACGTTTTAAAAATAGCGTGTCATGTCTCTCTCCTGTTCCTCGCCATTTAGCGCCTTGCTTTGTCTAATCGTATCTTTACTGACGGCTACAACTACGGCTGTGACAGTAGATGCCATGTTGGAGGTCAGGTTCAGCCTCTGTTTCAGACACTGAGGACAGACAGACTGAGGCCTGGTTGAGCCCTCCACCTCCTCATTCAGATGGGGAGAGAAGAGGATGAGGCGAACGTGTAGAAGATGGTCATGGTTCTAAACACTACCAGTCTCATACTCGAGAGCCCTAACCCAAGTCCCCCTGCTGCCTTCGCATCACAGAAACAATTCACCAAAGAGGACTACAACGTATTGAAACTGAAATCACCTTGCCCTTTTCCCATGACTACAGTGTGCTTGGAATGGCTAAAGATGAAAATGGCTGGTTGCACATGGTCACTTTGGGCTGCATGATTTCTAAGCACAACGTGTGATAGGATGCTTCTTCTAAATAATCGTACGAGGTCAATCTGTTAACAATTTACCTGGCTGGTCCTGGAAATGAGACCTGTAAGAGGGCTATGACATTATAAGATGACGTGGCTAAGCATACAAAGCCCAGAGAAACATCTGGACAACAAATAACTAGGGTTGAGGAAAGTCTTCCATTGTTTACCAGCCTGGTATCTAGCTTCACAAGGATCTGGGCAAAGGATAGTTGATGCTCCCAGAAATGTGTTTTGTTTGACTTATTGCTGTGGTAGCGAACAAGTTGTTATCAGCAATATTTTGGGACACACATTTTCTTACAGGGATTTTGGAATGACCGAAGTTATTGCCGAACGTCAGCCTGGAAACGTGTGTTTCCTCTTGCTGCTGCTGCCATTGCAGCTGGGCACTAAAACTGGTGGCAAGTACATTAACAATGTTTCATTAACATCCCCTGCCATCTGGCCACTGCATGACTACCATCGACCAGGCGAGGAGAGGCAGCACAGCTAGCTAACAACTCAGTGACCACTCTCACCTCCATATAATACTGTAAGGTGGATGTGTTCACAGACCTCTACACACACAAAATCTCTCTCTCTCTCTTCTCTCTCTCTCTCCGTCGCTCTMGGGTTGTCTACTCTTCCGTCAGATTCTGACATACAGCAGTCTCGGCGAATCTTCAGTCAGCTTAGGATAGATCTGTCATAATGGTAAAACCGATTAACAGGCCTGTTAATGAGCTCCCGCTTGGCAACAGAGTTCTTCAGATATAAAAGCTGGAGTGGATAGCATGCTCTGGTTACTACTGTACAGACTGTAATGACTAATGCTGCTGAATCTTCTGTCATGAAGTTGCTATTTCCCACTCTCATTACGTATCCAATGGATCCATTTTCGGTGGGCTGTGTAGGTAGTGCATGTGTATCTGTCCATATGTACATTTGGCAGATATCTACAGTATAGCGGTCACCTGAACTGTTGATCGACACCATCTGGAAGGGTTTAGAGTGTGCATTAGGCACAGATGGAAAATGTACAGGAGTAACAGTAACAGGATTCATGTTATAGTAAAGTGCTTGACTGTGTACTGTAAATGGTTTGTTTTAATTGTGGGTAGGTAGAGATGTTGTATGGATGGGAACATTGTGTTTGAATACAGGACAGCTGTACCCACTGTGCATTTTTGAGCTGCACTTTTCAGAACGTCTGGTTCATTTAATGAGAGCTCTATCTGCCCACATGAAAGCATATGCTGTGCTTTGAAGCCTTTTCTATATTGCAATGTTTTTGTTTATAAGTATGGGAAGCATTTTAGAGGGCAGTGACGTTGGTATCAGATCATCCATAAGACATAATAGAGCTGGCGTTAGCTTGGCATATGATTTAGTTCTTGTTACAACAGTTGATTGCACGACGAGATACTAACAACAGTTAGTTTGACTCCAGAAATGACTGCATACAGTAGCAGAGGGTTAGAGAACAGTTCCTGAGCAGATGTTTCTCGAATATCAGATCCCTGAACGGTGATGTTTATATTATCAGAATGAACAAGACGTCTGACACCAGAATAAAATGAAGGCAAATTACAGGAGCTTCTCACACGGTACACTTTTATCGCCTATCTACCCTATCTATTACCTAGATGATATCACAACACCCAAGCTTACAATTTCACTTACACTGCAATTTGCAGGCCTACACTCTGTCAGACAGAGAGCTTGTGAACAAAATTAATTACTTAGCCATTGGGAAATCCTTATTCTCAAAATTAACACTGAGATCAGTACAGCACATTTGAAGGTGTACAGTGCATTCGGAAAGTATTCAGACCCCTTCCCTTTTTCCACATGTTGTTAGGTTACAGCCTTATTCTAAAATTGATTAAATTAAAAACAATTCTCATCAATCTACACACAATACGCGATAATGACAAAGCAAAAACAGGTTTTTAGAAACAATTTCACATTTATTATAATTAAAAAATGCCTTATTTACATAAGTATTCAGACCATTTCCTATGAGACAAGAATTTGAGCTCAGGTACATCCTGTTTTCATTGATCCTCCTTGAGATGTTTCTACAACTTGATTGGAGTCCACCTGTGGTCAATTTAATTAATTGGACATGATTTGGAAAGGCACACACCGATCTATATAAGGTCCCACAGTCGACAGTGCATGTCAGAACAAAAACCAAGCCAGGAGGTTGAAGTAATTGTCTGTCAAGCTCTGAGACAGGATTGTGTTGAGGCACAGATCTGGGGAAGGGTACCAAAACTTGTCTGCAGCATAAGGTCCCCAAGAACACAGTAGCCTCCATCATTCTTAAATAGAAGAAGTTTGGAACCACCAAGACTCTTCCTAGAGCCCGGCCAATCTGAGCAATTGTGGGAAAAGTGTCTTGGTCAGGAAGGTGACCAAGAACCCGATGGTCACTCTGTCAGAGCTCCAGAGTTCCTCCAGAAGGACAACCATCTCTGAAGCACTCCACCAATTAGGCCTTTATGGTAGAGTGGCCAGACGGAAGACACTCCTCAGTAAAAGGCACAAAACAGCCTGCTTGGAGTTTGCCAAAAGTTACCTAAAGGAATGTCAGACCATGAGAAACTACATCTCATGTCTGGAGGAAAACTGGCACCATCCCTACGGTGAAGCATGGTGGTGGCAGCATCATGCTGTGGGGATGTTTTACAGTGGCAGAAACTGTGAGACTAGTCAGGATTGAAGGAAAGATAAACGGAGCAAATTATAGATCCTTGATGAAAGCCTACTCCAGTGCGCTCAGGACCTCAGACTGGGGCGAAGGTTCACCTTCCAACAGGACAATGACCCTTAGCACACAGCCAATGTCCTTGAGTGGCCTAGCCAGAGCCCGGACTTGAACCAGATCTAACATCTCTGGAGAGACCTGAAAATAGCTGTGCAGAGACGCTCCCCATCCAACCTGACAGAGCTTGACAGGATCTGCAGAGAAGAATGGGAGAAACTCCCCAAATACAAGTGTGCCAAGCTTGTAGTGTCATACCCAAGAAAACTTGAGGTACTGAGTAAAGGGTCTGAATACTTATGTAAATGTGATATTTCTGTTTTTTTTTTATATATTTGAAAAAAATTCTAAAAACCAGTTGTTTCTTTGTTATTATGGGGTATTGAGTGTAGCTTGATGAGGGAAAAAACTATTGAATACATTTTAGAATAAGGCTGTAACGTAACGAAACGTACAAAAAGTGAATGCACTGTATTTTGTTACGACTGTTCTTTATAACATACAGATGTTGGATCTTAATTTGATAACCCTTTGTTGCTGTTTTTTTCTCCTGCGCAGCAGTATATTTGTAGTATATTTGAGTTTTAAAGTTTGTCATTTCCACTCGGACATTTCAGACTTGATTTGATTTAACAAAAATGTATCAATCCCTTCAAAAAKGGGCCATTAATGATAATCCACATAACTCACATTTGCTGTTGCTGCAGGATTATTTTCCTTCTGTAGCAACCTGGCTCAAATTAAGATCCTACATCTGTAGCAAAAAAAAACGTGTGACTTGAGCGTGAGATGCTTTTTAAGGCACAAACATGTTCGCTATTGTGAGAAACCATCATCATTAGGCGGCAGGGAGCCTAGCGGTAAAGAGCGTTGGGACGGTAACTGAAAAGTCGCTAGTTAGAAATCTCAGAGCCGGCAAGATGACAAAAATCTGCCGTTATGCCCTTGAGCAAGGCAGTTAACCCCCAACAACTTCTCCCCGGGTGCCGATGACGTGGGCGTCAATTAGACTGTCTGCCAAGCCTCTCTGATTTAGACGGGGTTGGTTAAATGAGGAAGAAACATTTTGGGTTGAATGCATTCCGTTGTGCAACTGACTAGGTATCTCCTTTCCCTCCCCGTCCCTTTAATTAAATTAACTTTGATTAGATGCTCCAGGCTCTTTCATTAAAAAAACAACGAGAAACATTAGGAATCTGAGCAAAAAACAGAAAAATAGGGCGCAGAATGCATTTAAAATCATAGCCACAGTAATGAAGTTGCTTTATCACCTTACCTGGAACCTGCGAGCCTGTGACCCCAACAAATTAAATGATGCTTTGTGGCTTTCTCACAATAGACACTGAGTGACATTTGTTTTTGCAAAAATTACAGACATACCATTGTCTGGATAATTGAGAACCTGCAGACAATCTAGTATTATTATTTTTTACAGTATATCGAAACGGGTAGTGAACGCATTTCTACAGTGTGTGGAAAGGCCCACAGCCAGGTATACTCATAATCTCTTTTAAAGCCCACGAGGGAAAAGTGATTGCGTTGTGCATAATGGCCTAGACACTGTGATATAGATAACTTGGCCATTAAAAAAGGAGGACTGGAGTGAGCCAGTAAAACCCACTCACTGTGAGGCCTGAATGTAATTACTGCCATCGACTAGCAGACTGCAAAGCCCAGACGTTAATTAAATGCTACTCCAGCAATGCATAAACAAGACCAGGAAGGAAACAGAGGAGATAAGACACAGCCTGTTCATCGATTCGGTGTGAAGCTGTAGAGAAGGGTTTTCAAAACGTTGGAAAGCGTACTTATGTTAAATACATACATTCCCATTACAACAGCTTATTGAAATGATACCTTAGTGAGGAAACACGGGGTGTACGGACATGGCCCTCTGTCTCACTGTGATATTTCCCTGCAGCATTTACCCGGTACACTGTTGATTGATGATGACTCCTCCAAATCAAATTATATCAAAAAGATTAAAAACAGGATTTTATTGAGCTGATCAACACCCCGATAGGCTCGGAAAAGCAGCCGATTATCTCTGGCCCCGTGCCATCGCTGGGTTGCGTCTGGGAAAGGTTCAGCAGGCTCTTAGCACTTCATACAGTATCTGTCTGAAAGACTACCGCCACTCTGTTGACATAACCTTTATTCACAATTTCAACACTCTTTGGAAACAAAAGATCCTCTACAAAAAAAATGATGGGCTCCATCCCAAATATCTAGGATCCTTGACCCTCTCTTCACATTTCAAGGCCGCGTTAAGATATTGACTCAGAGACAGAACAAGCCCCGCTCAGGTAACACCTCCCATCCTTTCTAAGCGTTAYYGTCATACTGTTGTCTATGATGGCAGAGGTCTTTATAGTTGCAACCTTGTACCCATTCGTTTGAACTCCACTCTTACATCTGCTGTTGCTAGCGCAAAAGAGAAGCCTACTGTGGTCTGCTCACCCAGTGCTTTTAGTTCAATAACCCCTCGGTTTTCAAATCACGTAGAGGGCTGTTGCACATAGCAACCAAAGCCCATGTAAGTCAGTTTATAACATTCCATCACTGGTTACTCTGAGAGTTCCTCATATTGACATTGGCTGCATCCTCAGGCCGTAACCTGAGAAAGGTAATTCCAATTTCTAGTCCTTCCTCTATTACTACTAGGGATAGACAACATGGTGCAGTTGAAAATCAATTTCAATGATTTTACTGAGTTACAGGAAATCAGTCATTAGGCCCTAATCTATGGATTTCACATGACTGGGCAGGGGCACAGCCATGGGTGGGCCTGGGAGGGCATAGTCTCACCCCCCCTGGGGAGCCAGGCCCTGCCAATCAGAACTCGTTTTCCCCCACAAAAGGGCTTTATTACAGACAGAAATACTCCTCAGTTTCATCAGCTGTCCGGGTGGCTGGTCTCAGAGGATCCCGCAGGTGAAGAAGCTGGATGTGGAGGTCCTGGGCTGGCATAGTTACACATGGTCTGTGGTTGTGAGGCCGGGTGGACGTACTGCCAAATTCTCTAAAATGGCATTGGAAGCAGCTTATGGTAGAGAAATGAACATTAAATTCTCTGGCAACAGCTCTGGTGAACATTCCTGCAGTCAGCATGCCAATTGCATGCTCCCATACATCTGTGACATTGTGTTATGGGACAAAACTGGACATTTAAGAGTGGCTTCAAGGTGCACATGTGTAATGATCATGCTGTTTAATCCGYTTCTTGATATGCCACACCTGTCAGGTGGATAGATTATCTTGATAAAGGAGAAACGCTCACTAACAGAAATAWTTTTTTTTGTGCATATGGAACATTTCTGGAATATTTATTTCAGTACATGAAAYATGGGACCTACACTTTACATTTKTATAGTTTTGTTCAATATATACCAATATTAACCATCAGACAGGGCCTGCAACTTCCTATTGCACATAGCTTATTTGAGTTGGAGACTCCKTGTGACTTTAAAAATCGTAAAGGACTTGGGTTGATGCATCTGAACATTAGGAGCTTACTACCTAAACATCAATATCTGGGCTGTGCAGACGAATCTGGACATTCTGGTATTGACTGAAACTTATGATCTCTGGGGACATTCTGGACTCTGATATTAATACTGATGGCTATAATTTGTTCAGAGCTGACAGACGGTGTAAAGGTGGTGGAGTGGCCATTAYTATAAAAAATAAAATAATTATATATTTTTACTGAAATCCATTTCCCTTGCCATTCTTTTTGCTACTATCTTTAAGCCTTTGTCTGGGGAAAAATGTATCCATAACTGTTAAAGCGATCTACCGTCCTCCCTCTGCKAACYTTTGTGCACTCGAGGAGTTAACTAGTTTGTTGTCTTCTGACTAAATCAGAAGTTATTATCTTGGGTGACCTAAATTATGATTGGGAAATGCAAGCGTCAGACAATCTAAACTACACGTGTAATGATCTAAACCTAACCCAGCTGGTGACTAAACCTACACGGTCCAACCCTAAAGATCCTTCAAAGACAACTCTGATTGATCATATTTTAACGAATACAYCAGAGAAATATGTTTCTGCTGTTGTCTTCGCCCAATATAATAGTGACCATTGCCGAGCTGTTTGTGTTAAAGATGGGAGAATACAAACATGCAATCCTTGTTTAATCACAAAGAAGAACTTTAAAAACTTCAGTGAACAGTCTTTTYTACATGATTTTTATCTGAGTGACATTTATTGTATTTCAGCTATCCTTTAACCTGATTTAGCTTTGAGGCTTTTTGCAGATGTCTTTAATACTATTGTGGATAATCATGCTTTTATATTGGCTAAGTTGGCTTTTAGTCWAGACCCCCGCATTGGATTAGTTCACTGAGATGGGCGCAAATATATATATATGTTTGTGTTACTGCTCGACCAAAACAATCTCGGTCAACCAACAGCTTAAGGACCAAACAATCGACTCGTCGACTAATTTGGGTCAGCCCTAATATACAGTATATACCATGTATATATATGGGGCGGCAGATAGCCTAGTGGTTAGAGTATTGGGCCAGTAACCGAAAGGATTCTGGATCGAATTCCCACGAGCTGACAAGGTAAATATCTGACGTTCAGCCCCTAAACACGGCAGTTAACCCACTGTTCCCCGGTAGGCCGTCATTGTAAATTATCATTTGTTCTTAACTGACTTGCCTAGGTCCTAAAAATGTGTATATTTATCTTGTATTCCCCAGAGCACATTTGAAAAAGAGACCTAGGTCTTCCCTGTTAAAATAAAGGTCAAACTAAATAAAAATACGAGGCACACTACTTATAATTTTACTGTCAAAAAACAGCTTTGCGCATTGCATTTAAGTTTAATACATTTTCTCACAAATCAAGAGATGCACAGGTCTATGTATATATTTAATCCAACAGTTGTTTCCCTCGAGGTTTGAGTGGTCCAACGGGTAAAGTAGTGTCTGAAGGCTCTTTACCATGCCTCTCACCAAAGCCCCCAAACTATTTCCATTGATCTCCTCAAATTGGTCCATAATTGGCACTTTACAGAACACCAACGAGGCCTTTTCATAGCTATTCCACACAACCCCAGATATTCTATCTATTTGATCTTCAGTGAAAAGTAAAGCTTTATCTGCTCTGGAGAGAGACTCAGGAATGGTACATATGGGCGTGTTATGTGTAAAATGTGCTTTTGGCCGATTTGGTCTATTAAAGCACACTATCACACAGGTTAATCACATAAAATATATACTAAATATTAAGGGCACCTGCTCTTTCCAATGACCAGGTGAATCCAGGTGAAAGCTATGATCCCCTTATTGATGGCACTTCAATCAGCGTAGATGAAGGGGAGGAGACAGGTTAAAGAAGGATTCTTAAGCAGTTTCCCGTGTGTATCAAGAATGGTCCACCACCCAAAGGATATTTAGCCAACTTGACACAACTGTGGGTGGCATTGGAGTCAACATGGGCCAGCATCGCTGTGGAACGCTTCGTCATTTTGTAGAGTCCATGCACCAACGAATTGTGGCTGTTCTGGGGGGGTGCAACTCAATATTAGGAAGGGGGGTGCAACTCAATATTAGGAAGGTGTCCTTAATATTTGGTATACTCAGTGTAAGTGCAATGGTGCTGCAGAGGCTCTAGCATGGTAACCAGACGTTCCATATGTGACCCGTTTCAGGAAACTAAGCGTTTGTCGCAAGTCACGACTTCACAGGAGAGCCATTTAAAAAATGTTTTGGTGGCAGAAATGCCTTCTGGAACATGTGAACTTCCATATAGAAGGCTTCTGTCTATTTGAGCTGGTCAGTCTGTGTTGGTAATCCTGTCGAACCCGGCTTTAAAAAAAAGTATGGTGTAGTAAAGCTGCATAAGTGTTACTCTACACTTTCTGGAGGATCGAGTTTTGAAATCAGTGGAATTAGAGTATGATAGCTAAAGAGAAGGAAAAAACACCTGTCTCCGGATCACATCTTAAAACTAAGGGCAACCGTGGCATGGCATCCGTGACAGGGAGACACGTTCATCATGCATTATGATGTAAGATAGTCTAGCTAGCAAAATTTTCAGATATTACAGGTTTCTAATTTTGACGGAAAGTGGTTTCATTTCAAGCTAAAGTGTAGTGTTAGCTAGCTAGCTAATGTTAGCTGGCTGGCTCCTAGCTAACGTTACATGTATGATGTTACTATTCGTATCCCAGAGCCGTTTGCTTTGCTACTTAGAGCCTAATGTTAGCTAGCTAACATTGAACCTGGTTGGTTAGCTCCCAGCATATTCATGCAGGTTAGTAACGACATGATTGGCACTATGTTCATTGTTGTTTAACTAGCTAACTTTAGCTGGCTGGCTCGTTAGCTAACGTTACGTGACGTGTGTGATCTTACATGATGTTTACCTAGCTAGCTACATGTCTTAAGCTAAATTGTATAACACCCGTTGAATATGGTGGGTGTCAGTAAACGTCGGCAAAAAAGCATAATGAAATTGTTGCCAGCAGGGCTGGTTAGGCTGTTTTCATGCTATTCAGACGTAAATAAATCATCGGCCATAGCGTCAAGTGTGCACCCCATTGAGAGTGACACGAGATGGGTGGGGCTAAAGCTTCAGAGGGTGTGAACGATGCTGAATGGGCTTAGACAAAGAGGGGCTCTTCACTAGATACCAAAAYATTCAAAGCCCATTTTCTCAAAAGTGAGTTTACAAGTTGATCAACTTTCAAAGCAGAATTACTTCCCCATTGTTCCTCAGAAATGCAGTGTATGATATACCATTTTGTAGCTCTGAGTATCTACTTTTATCCAATGTAAAAACCACAATTTCATATTTTGCTACATAAGACCAAATCCAGGGGTTGAGTCGCACAGGACTTTTACTCAATATACCCTATGGTGTACTGAATACCCTCTATCCTCTGTTAAACAGAGTCAAATGTGTTGGAGAGTGGAGCTGGCTAAAATACAGAATCTATCACCCTCTTTTACTATCAAAGTGGGTCACTAAACCCTCCTGTAACACTTTTCTTCATCTCTGTCTCTGACTGTCTCACTCCCTCACTGCCAATTTCGACCTGCATTCATTCACACCACTGGTCTGAATCTGGAGCATGGGTCCATGTAGGACAGAGTGTAACAGTTTTGCTTCCGTCCCTCTCCTTGCCCCTACCTGGGCTCAAACCAGGGACCCTCTGCACACATCAACAACTGCCTCCCACGAAGCATCGCTTCACAAAAAGCGCGGCCCTTGCAGAGCAAGGGGAACAACTACTTCAAGGTCTCAGAGCGAGTGACATCACCGATTGAAACGCTATTAGCGCGCACCACCGCTAACTAGCTAGCCATTTCACACCGGTTACAAGAGCACAGAAATATAATTATATAATTATAATACAATGGGACAGACCACCTGGTGTTTTCAGCCGAGGAGGTGGGGGTGGATGATTGGACAGGCTACACCCCCAGACAATCACATAGATCGTAAATGKGGAACAGGCTGGCCTGCAACACAAGCTATTAAATCTGTTTCACCTGATAACCCATTCTCCCCACCCCTCCTCAAAACTTTGCCCTGCAGTACTTCTTTCAGCAGCCATCCAGGGTCTGTGGTCTCCTTAAGCTTTCCTTACAGGTCAGATGCTGCACTGCAACAGGAGGAATTCTAGTCAGCCACTCCCTTTGTTAAAGCAACAGCAGGCAAGGTATCAAGCGTGCAAGTGTCCATCAAGGTTAATATTTGACCATCTATTGAATCACCAGTAACAAGTTATTTGCAAAAATCATAGCTTAAGAGTCACAAATGTATTTCTTTCTTTTTTATTTCACCTTTATTTAACCAGGTAGGCCAGTTGAGAACAAGTTCTCGTTTACAACTGCGACCTGGCCAAGATAAAGCAAAGCAGTGTGACAAAAACAACCACACAGAGTTACACATAAACAAACGCACAGTCAATAACACAAAAGAAAAATAGAAACATCTATGTACAGTGTGTGCAAATGTAGAAGAGTAGGGAGGTAGGCAAATGTTTAAGGGATGTTTAAAATGTTTAAGGGAGGTATTAGTTTTGGTTTCAACAGCCACAGAAGTCATTAACTTTTACTTGGTACTCATCCCGGATCCGGGAGCACCCTCATCAGTAAAAAAGCTGACTAGCATAGCCTAGCATAGCGCCACAAGTAAAATCACTAGCATCTAAAGATATCATGACAAATCACAAGTCCAAGACACCAGATGAAAAATACACATCTTGTGAATCCAGCCATCATTTCTGATTTTTAAATGTTTTACAGGGAAGACACAATATTGTATTTCTATTAGCTAACCACGATAGCAAAAGACCCAACTTTTTTTTCTCAGCCATTTTTTACTGCCATAGGTAGCATCACAAATTCGACCAAATAAAGATATAAATAGTCACTAACCAAAGAAAAACTTCATCAGATGACAGTCTGAAACATATTTATTGTATAGCATATGTTTTGTTTGAAAAATTTGCATATTTCAGGTATAAATCACAGTTTTACATTGCAGCCACCATCACAAAATCTCACCCAAGCAGCTAGAATAACTACAGAGACCAACGTGAATTACCTAAATACTCATCATCAAAACATTTATGAAAAATACACAGCGTACAGCAAATTAAAGACAAACATCTTGTAAATCCAGCCAATATTTCAGATTTTTTAAGTGTTTACAGCGAAAACACAATATAGCATATTAGCTTACTACAATAGCCAACCACACAGCAGAATTGATTCTAGCACGTTACGATAGCGAATAAACCAGCAAAAGATATTACATTTTCACAAACTCTTTCAAAACTTCATCAGATGACAGTCCTATAACATCATATTACACAATACATATATGGTTTGTTCGAAAATGTGCATATAGCGGCACAAATCGTGATTATAGAATGAGAATAGTAGCCAAACTGCAAACAAAATGTCGGGAGAAATCTTGGGAGAGGCACCTAATTCTAATCAATAAAATCATAAACTTGACTAAAAAAATACAGTTGGACAGCAAAGGAAAGATACATTAGTTCTTAATGCACCGCTGTGTTATAGATTTTTAAAAAACTTACTACGACATACAGCGTGCGTTAAAGCGAGACCGCACCGAAATGAATGGCGGAAAATAGTTAAAATTTTTCAACAGAAATACGAATTAACAATAAATAGTCTTACTATTTTGATGAGCTTCCATCAGAATCTTGTGCAAGTTGTCCCTTGTCCAATAATCGTTGCTCGGTTGTAGATTGTCGTCTTCAACTTTGGAATTGCAGCAGCAAACATTAGCCATGTGGCGAAGACGTGTCCAACTCACCATAACGCAGCACAAATAAAATACCGAAAATCGCAATATACTGATATAAACGATATAACTCGGTTTAAAAATAACTACATTATGAATGTTTTTAACACCTATATCGAATAAAATCAGAGCCGGATATATCTAACGCCTATAACGAGAGCTTTTCAGAATGCAATCCTGAGTTCTGTCTTGCGCCATGACGAAAGTTGAAAAAACTGCACACCCGGTTCCAAGAGCTTTTGTACGGCCTCAGATCTACCTAGACACCCCATTCCAATTCTCACTGCTTACTGACATCTAGGGGAAGGCGTATGCAGTGCATGTCGACCCTAGAATTACATGCAAATTAATAAACTGACCCTGGAACAAGTAGGGCCCGATTTCAGATTTCTCACTTCCTGACAGGAAGTTTGCTGCAAAATGAGTGTCTGTTTTACTCACAGATATAATTCAAATGGTTTTAGAAACTAGAGAGTGTTTTCTATCCAATAGGTAAAAGAAGTATGCATATTGTACGAGCAATAATTGAGTACGAGGCAGTTTAATTTGGGAACGAATTTTTACAAAGTCGAAATGGCGCCCCCCTATTGAGAAAAGGTTGTAATGACTTGGTCACAGATGGACAATGACAATCCTTGTAATGAATAAGCATTGCTGTGTAATTATATAACTACATATGTGAAGAACACATGGCTGTTTTACATGCCAATTTAATAAAAGTCAGATATTGAAACACACACCTTATATCAGAATCTGATTAAAATAAGATGTCTTGCCCACTAGTTTCTGTTAAAAAATTAAATTTGGATTAATTTTCACGGCGCTGATTACATTTTGAGGAGTTTATAGGAAAATCTATTCTAATTTAAAGAGTGCCATTAATCTTGCCTCTTGGTCTGTCCATCAGACTGGAACTACACATGAATGTCAGACATTTTACATAAAGAGGTCAGGGGAAACTCAATGGTTTCTGACCATTCGCCCAGACATGTGTAACCCTTTCCTGAATTCAAATGACTAGTGGCCTCACAAACACCAGCCGAAAGAAAATATGGTGTTTCAATGTCAAAGGCTTTGTTATATTTCCGTGTTCTGTGATGTATAAAAAGGGTAATAACGGGATGCAAAATCAAAACGTAATACATTTCAACTCTATATCTAACATGGTACAGATGTCTTCTTTTTTTTAAGACCATAACCATGTGACTGAGGTGTATACTTTTGTTTCAGAGTAGATTTGTTTAAGACTACCAAGAAAAACTCTGTGACACTGATGTAGCCCACTGCAGTAAAAGGTTAATTAAGGGAAACAAAGAAAATAAATAGAAACAAGAAGGGGAAGTCATCTCTTTAGAATGTTAATATAAAATGACCAAAATGAATGAGTCAACAGTACTATCAATAGCCGTCTGTGGAATTGGAAGTAGACTTGAAGAGGCTAGTTTTCCCTGCAGCATTGAGMCTGCATTGAATGGTGCTGGAGGACATGGCTGCCGTTTTACAGGCTTCTAACCAATTGTGCTATTTTGTGTGCTTTTTCGCATAGTTTGTCATTTATTTTCAGGGTTGGGGAGTAACGGATTACATGTAAGGGATTGCAAAAAAACGAACCCGTTACATTACCAGCAAAARTATTGTAATCAGATTACAGATACTTTTGAAAAACTAGATGATTACTTCAAGGATTACTTTTACATTAAGAAAGAATGTTTGCGGGAAAAAAATATTTGCCCGTTCTCTGTTTTCTCAATGAAATTCAAATCAGCATTGAAAAAAGGCGCAAGTTTGTTTGTTCCACCTGAGCCAGTCTGACCACAAGTCAGAGACCACTATGATGACACACCAAATGTGTTTGATGGATCGCGGGAAAAGCACAGGAATAGGCTTTTGTAGTCTACAGTCCAAGCTATGTCTTCCAATGGTGCGACTGCTGTCGACATCCAAAGATTATCCAACTTGAATAAACACTCGGAGGTAAGGATGACAGCAGTGGTGTAGTCTTCAGTGATACGGATATCACTTATTATTGATATCTACATAGCGCAGTGATGTGAATCACACTGCTGCTCTCTCATTTAGCTATTTGCGCCTTACGGATTGTGGTTGTTGTGGATGGCTGTTCACAAATCTAAATGTGTATTTCAACCCAAAAATGGTTGCATTCAAGAAGTTTAAGCTGCATATCAATCTTAGTTTTTTTTTTAAACCAGTCGACAGTCAGTGAAAAATGCGCTCTTGCCACAGCTGCATAATGCGGATCCAAGCCTATGGAATAAAAGTGGGTATTTTATTGATCAATCTAATTCATGAAGATAAAAAATAAATCCATAGTCCTAATGGACACATGTTCAAACTCGCACACTTTCGATAGACTTAAAGGGGCTATCTGTAGTTGCTATATACATTTTTTGACTTGTACATATACATATTCATTGATTCTATTCATTGATTCATATTCATTGATTCTTGAAGAATATAGCTTATACATTTCTCATGAGCTTAGTTCAACTGTCACACTCCATGAGAACCCAAAATATAAGCTTGTTTTTCTGCAATGTTTGTAAACATTATTAATGTAAATAAACACTGTATAACATAATGTGATCAAAACAATAATCATGGATGGTCAGTCCTTGCATCCATAGCTCTGTCTATTCATCTGAGAGTGGTTACATTTCTCCAGGCCCATCTCTCAGCTTTTTACCAAAACAGGCGAAACAGGCGAGGCGAGGCAATGATTTTGTTATTGTTTCATCTGTGGATTTGCCCTTTAAACGACTGCACATTATCAAGATATCAAAGTGTCACCAACAAAAAGGTAAACAATAGGCCTATAACAAATGCAGCACACGACATTCCTTTTTAACATGTAAATAGCTTTTATTACCAGGAAGTGTACTCCGAGCATGGGCTGACCAACTGGCAAGTGTCTTCACTGACATTTTCAACCTCTCCCTGTCTGAGTCTGTAATACCAACATGTTTCAAGCAGACCATCATAGTCCCTGTGTCCAAGAACACTAAGGTAACCTGCCTAAATGACTACCGACCCGTAGCACTCACGTCTATAGTCATGAAGTGCTTTGAAAGGCGGGTCATGGCTCACATCAACACTATTATCCCGGAAATCCTAGACCCACTCCAATTTGCATACTGCCCCAACAGATCCTCAGATGATGCAATCTCTATTGCACTCCACACTGCCCTTTCACACCTGGACAAAAGGAACACCTATGTGAGAATGCTATTCAGTGACTACAGCTCAGCATTAAACACCATAGTGCCCTCAAAGCTCATCACTAAGCTAAGGACCCTGGGACTAAACACCTCCCTCTGCAACTGGATGCTGGACTTCCTAACGGGCTGCCCCCAGGTGGTAAGGGTAGGTAACAACACATCCACCACGCTGATCCTCAACACGGGGCCCCTCAGGAGTGCGTGCTCAGTCCCCTCCTGTACTCCCTGTTCACTCATGACTGTACGACCGGGCACGACTCCAACACCATCATTAAGTTTGACGATGACACAACAGTGGTAGGCCTGATCACTGACAACGATGAGACAGCCTATAGGGAGGAGGTCAGAGACCTGACTGTGTGGTGCAAGAACAACAACCTCTCCCTCAACGTGATCAAGACAAAGGAGATGATCATGGACGAYAGGAAAAGGAGGGCCGAGCATGACTCCATTCTCATCGACGGGGATGTAGTGGAGCAGGTTGAGCGCTTCAAGTTCCTTGGTGTCCACATCACCAATAAACTATCATGGTCCAAAGACACCAAGACAGTCGTGAAGAGGGCACAAYAATGCCTATTCCCCCTCAGGAGACTGAAAAGATTTGGCATGGGTTCTCAAAAGGTTCAACACAGCTGCACCAGAGAGCATCCTGACTGGTTGCATCACCGCCTGGTTTAGCAACTGCTCGGCCTTGGACCGCAAGGCGCTACAGAGGGTAGTGTGTATGGCCCAGTACATCACTGGGGCCAAGCTTCCTGCCATTCAGGACCTCTATGCTAGGCGGTGTCAGAAGAAGGCCTCCCCAAAAATTGCAAAAGACACCGGCCACCCTAGCCAGACTATTCTCTCTGCTACCGCACGGCAAGCGGTACCGGTGTGCCAAGTCTAGGTCTTAAAAGCTTCTTAACAGCTTCTACCCCCAAGCCATAAGACTGCTGATCAAATGGCTACCTGGACTATTTGCATTGAACCCCTCTTTTTTTTTTACGCCTCTGCTACTTGCTGTTTATTATCTATGCATAGTCATTTTACCCCAACCTACATGTACATATTACCTCAATTGACCTGTACCCCCACACATTGACTCGGTACCGACACCCCCTGTATATAGCCTCGTTACTGTTACTTTATATATTTTGTTTACTTTAGTTTATTTAGTACATCTTTTCTTAACTCTTATTTTTCTAAAAAACTGCACTGATGGTTAAGGGCTTGTAAGTAAGCATTTCACGGTAAGGTGACACCTGTTGTATTCAGCGCATGTAACGAATAAAATTTGATTTGATTTGTGTCTGGCCATGTGCTGGTCTGAGAGAAAGTATTCTGGCATGCAGGCTGAGGCCCGGAGCCCCTGACCACAGGATCAGTATGTCTGTCTGTCTGAGTGTGTGTCTGGGAGAGAGATTAAGCCTCTACAAGAGACTGTCATGCATTATGTGCTTCTCCTGTGTAACTATACTAAAGTGGAATCATTGAAAACACAATTTTCTTGGGTTCTCTTTCAATTATTTGTTGAAAGAGAACCAATCACACACATCTGTCGGAGACATACAGGTCGAGTGGCGAATGATGTGAGCCACTCCCCCTCATCGTAAAGAGCAACTCGCCCGCCCTCTGATAATTCTCACCTCTCTTCTTCACGAAGAGTACTACTCTAAGCTCTCCTCAGCACGACTTGATCTGTTTTCTGTTCAACTGTTTGCAGGTGTGCCGTGAGGTTACGCCGCCGAGTTCAGGTTTTACAGCTCTCATCTTCTGTGTTGGGTGACTTTACAGAAAGCAACTTTTTCGTTTCAGGTAAGAATTCGCTTTTTCACATTTTCTTCCTTTTGTCTTCTTCCGTTTTTGTTCATCGCAAGACCAACAAAGCTCTAGCTTCCTTTGGCTAACATTGTGCTAACTGCGGTCTAAGGCACTGCATCGCAGTGAGGTGCTAGAGGTGCCACTACAGATCCGGGTTTGATCCCGGGCTGTGTCGCAGCCGGTCGCGTGGGTCAAGAAGCAGTGCGGCTTGGCGGGGTCGTGTTTCAGAGGATGCATGTTTTTTGACCTGCGCCTCTCCTGAGTCCGTACGGGAGTTGCAGCAATGTGACAAGACTGTAACTCCCAATTGGATATCACAAAATTGGGGAGAAAAAGGGGTAAAAAAAATACATTGTGCTAATTAGCTAGGATACTAGGTYGCGAGGCGTACGCTAGCTACACTCATTGTTAAAGGACTGGCTTCTCCGGCTAGCACTGTGCTAACTAGCTAGGCAATTAGCCCACGTGGCTATTAGCTCACTTTGTCCTCCAATTAGCTGTTTTTTGTAGCCATGGAGCGTGCTAGCTCGGCCCAAGGGGTACCGAGCAAAGCCCGGCCCCTGCCGCAGCACCGGCACATCAGTGTCCATGCGGTGAAATCAGTTAAGGCAAGGACATAAACCATCTGTGTGCCGTCTGCCTGGGTCCCGCAAGCAACATTCGACAACCCCCAGTCATGTGTCCATCGGAGAGWATGCAGAACATCCAAGTCTGTTTCATCTCCCACATTTCCTTTGAGCGTGAAAACTACCGCACAGACCCAGCCCTCATGGGCTGACATCTTGGATGGCTACCCCAAGGACCTTCAAACACTTTTCCAGGSCTTGGCTAGGGCTGTGGCGGTCATGATATTCTGTCAGTCTGTAAATGTCAAGCAAATAACTGCCGGTCTCACGGTAATTGACCGTTAATTAACATAAACACATTTAGCATCTTCCATGCATAGCTTACAAGCTACATCTACATTTTAAAAAGTCTAACAAATCCATTTAATGTAGCCTACACAATCACAATAAATCCAATTATTTATTTTAGACAAGTCTAAAGAAACATGATATGACGATAATGCAGTCTATTTCAGAAGAACAGAATAGCATACTCTGAGTTGTCCTTATGTTAGACCCTGATCCGGCTATGCCATATGGGTGTGGGCTTCACTATTTCATTTAGCAGACAAGATTTGCTTATAAATTCCGTGGCATTAATTTATATTATTTTATAGTATGAAAAAAACAATTGAACATGAAATAGAATAAAATAGAAAGGATATTTTCTCCAAACGATTTCCGAGGGAGTGCGCACATGCAGCTATCCTGTGTTGAGCGGTTAACAAAGAAACAGGTCCTCCTATATGCTTAATTTAGAATGATTTATGCAACTCTGATACAAACGTTGGGCTTTGATTTTTAAAACATTCTGGCTGCGTGATGCGACTCTGATGATGATTTGAAAAAAGTTGCATGAAAGGCATGAGCTCTGCTTTGTTTCACGCGCAGGCTGCACACCCTTCATACGTCTCTCATTCACAATTTGACAAGCACTTAAAAATATTCTCACCAGGCCTCGAATTTCCCGGCGGCACTCCCCTTGTGTGGCCATAATGCCCGCTAAAAAAGTCCATGCCTTTTGCAGCCAAAGTGGCCATTGTGCATTCGGAAAGTATTCAGACCCCTTTACTTTTTTCCAAATTTTGTTATGTTATAGCCTTATTCTAAAGTGGATTTAATGAATTCTTCCCTCATCAATCAACACACAATACCCCATAATGACAAAGTGAAAACAGGTTTTTAGACATTTTTGCAAACGTATTAAAAATAAAAACAGATACCTTATTACATAAGTATTCAGACCCTTTACTATGAGACTTGAAATTGAGCTCAGGTGCACCATGTTTCCATTGATCATCCATGAGATGTTTCTACAACTTGATTGGAGTCCACCTGTGGTAAATTCAATTGATTGTACATGATTTGTAAAGGCACACACCTGTCTATATAAGGTCCCACAGTTGACAGTGCATCTCAGAGCAAAAAACAAGCCATGAGGTTGAAGGAATTTTCCATAGAGATCTGGGGATTGAAGGTCCCCAAGAACACAGTGGCCTCCATCATTCTTAAATGGAAGAAGTTTTGAACCACCAAGACTCTTCCTAGAGCTGGCCGCCCGGCAAACTGAGCAATCTGGGGAGAAGGGCCTTGATCAGGGAGGTGACCAAGATACCGATGGTCACTCTGACAGAGCTCCAGAGTTCCTCTGTGGAGATGGAATAACCTTCCAGATGGACAACCATCTCTGCAGCACTTCACCTATCAGGCCTTAATGGTAGAGTGGCCAGACGGATGCTACTCCTCAGTAAAAGGCACATGACAGCCTGCTTGGAGTTTGCCAAAAGGCACCTAAAGGACTCTCCGACCATGAGAAATGAGATTTTCTGGTCTGATGACACCAAGATTGAACTCTTTGGCCTGAATGCCAAGCGTCAAGTCTGGAGGAAACCTGGCACCATCCCTACGGTGAAGCATGGTGGTGGCAGCATCATGCTGTGGGCATGTTTTTCAGTGGCAGGGACTAAGATACTAGGAATGATCGAGGGAAAGATGAACGGAGCAAAGTACAGAGAGATCCTTGATGAAAACCTACTCCAGAGCACTCAAGACCTCAGACTGGGGTGAAGGTTCACTTTCCAACAGGACAAGGACCCTAAGCACACAGCCAAGACAACACAGGAGTGGCTTCGGGACAAGTCTCTGAATATCCTTGTGTGGCTATGCAGCGACGCTCCCCATCCAACCTGACAGAGCTTGAGAGGATCTGCAGAGAAGAATKGGAGAAACTCTCCAAATACGTGTGCCATGCTTGTAGCTTCATATCCAAGAAGACTCAGGTCTGTAATCGCTGCCAAAGGTGCTTCAACAAAGTACTGAGTAAAGGGTCTGAATACTTATTTAAATGTAATATTTCYGTTTTTAWTTTTATTAGCAAAAATGYCTAAAAAACKKTTTTTTCTTTGTCATTATGGGGTATTGTGTGTAGATTGAGGAGGGGRAAAAAYTATAAAGACTATAAAGACTGTTGACATCTAGTGGAAGCCATAGGAACTGCAATCTGGGAGCTATTTTTTTTAATATCCCATAGGCTTGCATTGAAAAGGCCTGTGACATCCCCCCCAAAAAATTCCGGATGGCTTCCCTCGGGTTTGCGCCTGCCATATCAGTTCTGTTATACACACAGACATTATTTTAACAGTTTTAGAAACTTCAGAGTATCTATCCAATGCATATCCTAGCTTCTGGGCCTGAGTAACAGGCAGTTTACTTTGGGCACGTCAGTCATCCAGAAATTCAGGATACTGCCCCCTAGCCTTAAGACGTTTAAGTCACTGAGCTTTTCAGTATGGGCCATTCTACTGCCAATGTTTGTTTACGGAGATTGCATGGTTGCATGTTCAATTCTATACACCTGTCAGCAACGGGTTTGGCTGAAATTCCYAAAACCAATMATTTGAAGGGGTGTCCACATACTTTTGGACATGTAGTGTATATCCCTCATAATATCAAAGARCCAGGGTTACGCAAGTAACCTTAAGTTTAGCTCACCACTGCTTTGGTTGAGTGACAGCCAAATAAGGCTCATTGGGTGAAATAAACTGGAGCGAGCTCAAGACAGCCTCATCCAAAGCCGTTATTGCCATAAGCAGTGGCACACTTGGCTAAAGCTTAACTTAAGTCAAAGACGACATGCCACTTCACTCCACAAATCAACGTTGACATACCTACAAGCCAAGGCAAGGCACGTGTACAAATGAGACGTTACAAAAAGTGAAACATTCATTAAGATGATGTAATCGGCTGGAGCCCAGTTAAAAAGATTGACGGGTTGGAGCCACTCAGAGCAGAGGAGCAGGATTGACAAGGCTTTGATTGACAGCAGAGAGTAATGAGCTGCGCCTGCCTTGCAGTGTCTTGATGTCAGCGGCAGGAACAAATCCTCAAAGTAAATGACAGCCGTCTTCAGATCATCTTCCCCTTATCTGGGTCCATGACTCAAAACTCATACCAACTGATAGGCCCACATAAWAAAAATACTACAGTTTACTATAGAATACAGTACTTACTATAGACTTCATTTGTAAACGGTAGTATACTGYAGAATACTATACTACATGCTGTAGTATCCCTCGATCATGTGTGGTACTTACTATAGAATGTTGTAGTATACTGTTGAATACTAAAGTAAATACTCCAATAATGTCTGCAAAAACACTAGTCTGCAAAAAATAATTTTTTTAAATTATAGTAAATATTCCAATAATGTCCGCAAAAACACTACAGTCTGCAAAAACAAATACTACAGTATTTACRGTAAATGCACTGCACCCATTCCCCTCCTCTACAGTACATGCCWATATGTGCCACCCATAACTGAGAAACCTACATGGCAAGAGTAGACCATATATTATGTTATATTATGTCTCCTACAGGTTATAGAAAAGAGCAGAAGCTCTGAACTATCCGTTCAGACCCCAGTCCTACCTACCTACAGGTTCTRGAAMATGTGATATTGTAGTAATTCTCCAGTAGGTTTCCTCAAGGAGAATGTCTCTACTTCTAAGTCACAGATAATAAAACAAAAACACTATAGTAAATACTACAGTAATTTCTGCAAAAATACTACAGAAATACTAGAGTATACGACAGTCCACTAAAACACTACAGTAAAGTCCTATAGTATATACTACAGTTCTTATACTGCAGTTACCTGTAAATACTAGAGTATACTACAGTATTGCAGACTTTAGTCTGCAAAAACACTACAGTGAATACTATTTATACCATAGTATAGTATTTTTTCCATGTATGGGGATGGCGAATAGACATGTAGATGAAATTATGCACAMAAAAAAAACACACCTAAAGACACGATAGCATCTCCCTTCTCCCTAGAAATGGTGATATCCAATGTACCTACTGCGTGTGGAAATGTTTAGGCCGAAAGGCTATTCCATGGATTCTCTCTTACTTGCTCGCTCCCTTCTYAGTCCCTCCCTCCCTCCCATTATCGCCAGGGATCTGCTCTCCTTTGTTGCGGGTCCCTGGGTATTTCCATAGAGTTGCAGGTGGATCCTCTGTACCGAGTGCGCACTGCGAAAAGATGCTTCAGTATTCTGCTCAGCTCTCCCTCCCTACCTTTCTCATCTCAAGAGCTTACTCCAGCACACAGGGAACAGAGCCAAAATGTGTAGGGACGGGGGGTRGGGGAAGATTTAGAATAAGGGATAATACCAAAATAAATGGACATACTGAAAAACAGCACAGTAGCCTGCGGGTATTTTGAGGGTAGTTCTGAAGCTGTGATTCTAAATTCACTGAGTGTAACCATCACGGTCTCTCTTTGTATTCGAGTGCTTCAATGTTTGATTATGGAAATCACTATGACAGTCTCAGCTAAAGCGCTCCACCAGACCGAGGGCATTTAACCTCTGAAGCGGATGCCGTGCTATGAGGGATAGAATTTGAGGCTGTTGCAGTCATAAAGCTCTAAGCATGCTCATAACTCATGCAAATTAATGTTTATTCATCCTTGTAAAATGGAATGATTACTAACTAGTTGACCAGTTGAGAGGCAATATGCATGTGGTCACCTAAATACAATCAAAGCTGATCCAGATGAGTGAGTGATGACCACTGAGAGACTACTCTGAATGCACACTATGTTGACAGGAGCTGTCTGCCAGTGTGGCACTGAAACAAAGCACTATAGGCCCGATTCAGACTTTCCTAAGTACGCCTTTCCTACCCACTTCTCATTAGTTGGTATTCAGACTTACCTTGTGCAGGTGCGTAACGGGCTTTGCAGGTG
Source organism: Salvelinus sp. IW2-2015 (assembly GCF_002910315.2). NCBI lineage: Eukaryota > Metazoa > Chordata > Actinopteri > Salmoniformes > Salmonidae > Salvelinus > Salvelinus sp. IW2-2015. The sequence goes on along the minus strand of NC_036863.1, from coordinate 41,212,392 downwards.
TGGTTCCCTTGCGTGTGCTGAAAACATTTAATTCAACTGCTAAAAAGCACTTGCTGGACAACAGATTTTCTCGTGGAGTTTTCATTCAATAGGGTTTTCAATACATTTGACTTAAGCCATCCCTTTAAATACGGAGTACCTTTAATTCGAATTTTGTCGACAGACTCGCTAGACTACGTCGAGAGAACTGGTTCAGAATATTAGGGATTAATGAAAGAAAGCTATCTAAATATATGCATATTTCATCTCAGTTTCAGCACCACATGGTAGATTTTAAAATGCTCTGATCTTGTAGATTATTAAGGCAAATTTTAAGGTTAGTATGTTTGAATCATGAAAAACACTGGTTTGAAAACCAAGCTGTTTGCAAAGGTACTTGCCATTAGATTGTAACTGCTTTGTAGGAAATCTAATTAGCGATGATCAAACTGGGTTTATAAAGGGTCGTTTAGCGTCAGACAATATTAGACGTCCATATCGCAAATGAGTCCGAAATTGACCTAGTCCCTGCTGCAGTTTTTAGTTTGGATGCAGAAAAAGCCTTTGACAGGCTAGAATGGAACTATGTGGTCTGTTTTGGAGTAGTGTTTTTTTTGGTAAAGGATTTATCTCCATGTTAAAAACCTTGTATTCTGCATCCCAAGCAGTTGTGCAGACGGGAAACACTCTAGCCAATACTTTCTGTTTACAACGTTCCTCAAAACAAGGATGTCCATTATYACCCTGTCTTTAGAGCCCCTTGTTCAAGCGATTAGATTGGACCCACTTATTTCACCTATCAATATTCACCCACTCTATGCCGATGACACCTTATTGTATATCTCAGACATYTCAAACTCCATTCCACAGATTCTCAAATTATTTCATATTTTCGGTTCAGTCTCTGGATATAAAATAAACTGGGAAAATCTATACTGGTGCCCCTAAATAGCCCTGCTAAACTGCTTAGTTTGCCTGCTGCATCTCCCCAGTGCAGTGGCACGAGGCAGACWTTATTTATTTKRGCATATGCATACCCACTAAATCTTCCCAAGTTTGCAGAAGGAACTATGTCCAACTAAAAGAGGAGATCACCTCTGATTTGCAGTTAGGATTGCGATAGTAAAAATGAATGTACTCGGTTGACTAAATGTTATTTTCTCTATGCTGGCTATGCCTCCTCCGCCAAAATACTTTGAGGAATTAAAGTCAATGACCTTAAAGTTGATTTGGAATTAKAAAAAGCCCCACATTCGCTATGATACTCTGACGCTGTTAAAGGAAACAGGAGGTTTGTCTTCCAGATTACAAATTATATTACTGGTCTTTCCAAATAAAATCCTTAAGAGTACGGTCCGATGATTCTATTGTAGCTTCTTGGAGAGGCATAGAGGAAGCAATTGTTGCCTGGCATAGATAGCATTCAAAAAATGTAGTTCAATTATATCTTTCCAACTACAAGTATTGTACTACGCTGAGAAACATATAGGCTACACTAAGACGTTCTGTGAATCTTCTCCTATATGACATAACCATAACCTGTTAACATATTGTAAGCCTTTTTGTGTACCCATTGTGGGCGGATAAGGGTGTGCATACCTTGCGACACATGTATAATGTTAAGGGGCTAATACCTTTCCAGGACCTCAAACAAATGTATTCACTTCCAGGCTTTTCATGGTATCTTACCTTACAGTTAAGGTCTACGTTAAAAGCTTATAACATGGGATTCGCCGTTAACATCTCACTTAATGCTTACATTGATTGACCCTTTATTAACTTCTACAATGGTCTCTGCCACTTATGATTGSCTGCTGTCGGTTAAATGCTCTACATTGGGTGCCACTCCGGTATGTAACTGCGAAATGGAGGGATTGAGGCACGACCTGAACTGGGATACCATTTGGGAAAATGTATTTGTTACCTCTAAAAACCGAGCACACCATTATAAGCGTATACGGCAAAAGTATGTGGACACCTGCTCGTCGAACATCTCAATCCAAAATCACGTGTATTAATATGGAGTTGGTCACCCCTTGCTGCTATAACAGCCTGCACTCTTCTGGGAAGGCTTTCCACTAGATGTTGGAACATTGCTGCGGGGACTTGCTTCCACAAGAGCCAAAAGAGCATTAGTGAGGTCGGGCACTAATGTTGGGCGATTAGGCCYGSMKYKSAGKTKSSRWTYCAWYYCAWMSSWRWKSYRTKSSRTKGRGKTSAGGTCWSKKYKCYGKSCMGKCMAGTYMWKYYMYWCCRMWCYKRWCWWRMMAWWYYWTYYWWWYWRWRTTKTGYTRMRSYMYRRMYTKAAWWTARAWTARATWWAMTWKYWTTKKTYWYKGKCMYWSRSMYAMWRWMWATMYCMYAWWATMWCAYWTTTWYAMAWRTSTYWWAAAWRTRWAMMYSWRAWRTSTMKAGTCAATAAGTATTCAACCCCTTTGTTATGKCAAGCCTAAATAAGTTCAGGAGTAATAATKTGCTTAACAAGTCACATAATAAGTTGCATGGACTACAATAATAGTGTTTAACATGATTTTTGAATGACTACCTCATCTTTGTACCCCACACATACAATTATCTGTTAGGTCCCTCAGTCAAGCAGTGAAGACCAAGGAGGTTTTCCAATGCCTCGCAAAGAAGGGCACCTATTGGTAGATGGGTAAAAATAAAAACATTCGGCTTTAACTAGCAATACAAATGGCTCTGAGATACGAATAATATTACTACACAGATCATACACGTAACTTTAGCTAGCGAGCCAGCCAGCTAACGTTAGCTAGCTAACAGTACGCTTTCACTTGAAATTAAAATGACTTTCTGACAAAATTAGAAACGTGTATTATCTGAGAATGTAGCTAGCTAGACTCTTACTCGTATACATGGATGGACACTTCTCCCTCTCTGTCACGGATGCTATGGTTACCCTTAGTTTGAAGATGTAATCCGGAGAGGTGCTTTATACAACAGCCTTCTGTGTGTTCTCTTTCGACTCCGTCTGCATATCAAACGCCAGAATCTTCTCCATCTCCTTAGAGATCATACTCTAATTCCACCATGCATTCCACTGATTTCAAAACCCGGTCTTCCAGAAAGTGGAGAGCAACACCTTTGCAGTTCTACTACCTGATATCTTTCAAAAAAGCCGTATTAGAAAGGATTACCTACACATACTGACCAGCTCATGTTACAGACAGAAGGTGCTACATGGCAGACCAATCCGAACTCATGTCCAGCCCACCCATTAGCTCAGCCAATCATGGCTACCGGGAAGGTTCCTGACTTTTTCTGTGGCGAAACCAACTAGGCTCGTAATGTAACAATTGTATTTGTCTTTACCAGAGGTGTGGACTCGAGTCACATGACTTGGACTCGAGTCACAAATATGACTTGCAACTCGACTTTGACTTTAACACCAATGACTCGTGACTTGACTTGAACTTGAGCCTTTTGACTCGACCTGACTTGATACCCTCCCCAAACTGACTTGATACCCTCCCCAAGCTCAAATATTAAAAAGTATGCTATTAAAAAAAGTGTGCAGCGCATCAACTCTTCATTTAACGGATTACAGTTTGAATCGGACAGCAGCCAATCAAATTGTGCCAGCTGAGGAAAAGTTGTGTGTGGCAGTGCAGAGGAACGTCGGCGGGTGAACTCAGATGGAGCCCTTGGAAAGATGATACCCCAAATTATTATTTTCGGATATAAAGACAACGCTGTATCAACAAAAAATGGATTGCAACTTACAAAACATGCGGGAAGAAAATTAGAGACGGAGGCGCAACAATTTCCGACTTTCTTTGTGCAGCTTCAAATGTCGAACAACGGAAAGTTGTGGCTAATATAGCCGACAGCTATATAATTTGTAACTTTGCTAGTGTAGCATGTAGACTAACGTAACGTTAAATCAATGAGCCTCCACACAGTCAGTCAGTGCGGGAACGTGATCATTGCAACCAAGATTGCGCTACAACTGGCTAGGCAGTTGGAAGCCTAAATCCTGCCTGATGTTACTGCTGTTCCTAAAACCATTGACATACGTTAGCTACTGTAACCACACATAGAGAGTGTGTGTGTATGTTAAGGTTGGGCGATTGTGTACAAGCCTACATTGCCCGATTGCGATCCTTGATAGTCGATCACATTTGCGCGGGGGGGGGGGATCTTTCTCATGGCTACCCGTGTATTTCCATGGAAATATAACGTTCATTTGGAAAGTAATAAATTTAAAGATATTTTTAAAAGCATTCATGATTTGCGTAAATGTAATATACTAACTATTACTCTTGTTAAAAATATGAAATGGTATTACATTTGGTGAAGAGCACATTTGTTTAGGACTCGAAACTCAAAGTTTAGGACTTGAGACTTGACTTGATACTTGTCGGTCTTGACTTGAGATTTGACTTGGACTTGCCTGTCTTGACTTGAGACTTGAGTGCTAAGACTTGAGACTTACTTGTGACTTGTAAAATGATGACTTGGTCCCACCTCTGTTATTTACAGATGGCATACAAGTTTGTTATTAAGGCACATGATAGTTCACATGTGCCAAAAAATGCATTAAGATTTTTTTTAAAGTTTACATTCAAATGTCTCTTGTGAAGTAGTGACACGTGACATACGCCTATTTTCCTGAAATGAGTCACAATTTTACAAAGCGTGAAGAATTTTGAATAYAATAAAAAGGGCAAATGTTGCACAATCCAGGTGTGGAAAGCTCTTCGAGGCACTTACTGCTTCTACAAAGTATTGACTCGGGTGTGTAAATGAGATATTTCTGCATTTCATTTTCAATAAATTTTTCAATAAACATTTCTGAAAAATGTATTTGATCCTATTTGGAATTCAGGCTGTAATACAACAAAATCTGAAATAAGTCACGGGGTATAAATACTTTCTGCAGGCACTGTACAATAAAAATAATGCTATTTATAGCCTACTTGTGGAAAAGGGGCTGCAACACGTCATGTTGATATGATTTTCAGTTTGCTTCGATATAACTGGTTTCAAATTCGTCTCCAGGGATCATTAGGAAAAATCATCTAAAAMAATTGCTATGTRTATTTACAATCTCCTTTTCCAAACAGATGACTCATTTACCTAGCCCTTATCAATAGCTCTTATCAATTTATAAATTACAGTGCATGTAGAACGCTGTTACTTCTATCTCAAAAAAATGAAGTATATGCTTTTTCCACTTCATGGTTTCCTCGTGCGTAAAAGTGGGGGCATTATGAGGGAATTAAGTCAATGTCAGAATAAGGTGTATCCGTAGACACCTCTGCCACACCTTTATTTCTATTATCTCCACCCCAAACGAATAACGGATGAAGAGCATGCTATTCTCATGCTTATAGCTCCCGAGTGGCTAAGCAGTCTAAGGCACTGCATCTCAGTGCAAGAGTCCCTGGTTCGAATCCAGGATGTATCACATCCGGCCGTGATTGGGAGTCCCATAGGGCGGCGCACAATTGGCCCAGCGTCGTCCAGGTTTGGCCGGGGTAGTCCGTCATTGTCAATAAGAATTTGTTCTTAACTGACTTGCCTAGTTAAATAAATAAATAATAATAATAATGTATGTTAAAGGTCAGAATACGCATAGAGAGAAAAGTGCATAAAAAGGGAATTACATTCCATTTATTCACGCTTAACTCAGGTCGGATTYCCCCCCTATGCCACAAGGGGCCTTCCCAGTCAAACAAGCCCAACTAACATGGAGCTGGGGTCTGGGGTCAGCACAGAAATCTCTCCCCTTGGAGGGGCTTTTGTTGAATTCGGCAAAAGAGTAGAGAAAACCCTGTCTAGCAAAAAACAAAGAGGTCCAGTCTGGGTCAAAGGAAAAGATGGGAATTGTAGTCTTCTATACCTTACATCTGCAGTGAGAACATGAGAAGAGACAGAATAAGTGAAGGGGAGAGAGCACAAAAGGAAACATATTAAATAGTAATAAGGAGCATGAGGAAGATGGCGCCAATAGAGATGGCAGCTTCGCTTCAAGTCCTTAGGAAACTGTTCAATATTTTTTATTTATAAGCATTTCGCTACACTCGCAATAACATCTGCTAACCATGTGTATGTGACCAATAAAAATTGGATTTGATTTGAAATATGCAAAGCTAATGCACCAGAAAGGACATGTGGAGGCACGTGTGCAACAAAGGCAGAAACTCAATTTGCAGTAGTYATACCGCTTCGACACTTCCCCACTCTCTTCCTGCCTCCCTTTCATTGTCTCCTCTGCTCTCCCTTTCTATCACTCTCTCTCTCTGCCAGATCTGTATCAGATAAATAATGAATGTAGAAAACAAATCCGTGTTAGGAAGGTTTAACACACAAGCAAAAGGTTATCCCCTCCCTCCCTCCCTCCCTCATTGCCTTTTCCTTGCCGTCTCTAACTAGCCACCCCCTGAGAAGGTTCCATTCTCTCATGCACATACAGAAACGTACAGTGGTGGTGGCGCTGGAAAGACCAGGGACCCCTGGGGGTTGTGAGCTGCAGTACAGTATATACAGGCAGGGAAACCTTGAGAAGGAATTCATCAGCAACATTGACAATGCTGCTGTAACCTTGGTAGCTGCTTAGTGTTCTGGCCATGAAAATTACACAGCACACCTAAAAGCACAGATCAAAATGAACACTGTAAATGGTTGAACAACAAACTCCTTTTGTTCATATGATGCCATGTTGAGGATGCATTGAGGACAATTCATCATTAGTTGGCATTCAAAGATACGTCTGCAGTCAATCGCTTATCAGGTCCTCATTTGTTAATAGTTAAKCGGATTACACAACCTACTAGCTAAAAGTAACTACCATATCTCATAGCCTGTATAAGATAGTTTGTTGATTGTTAAAAACACTTAGCCGGACATTTCTGGGCAGAGTGGAGGGCATATGCTAATTTACAGAGCTCCGAGAGGTAAAACAGATGCTCCAATACTGTTGCTAATCATGTCTGTTGACACAGAGGCCAACAGAGTCATTAATCATGCAAATGTTGACAACTCCTAATAACTACAGTAACAGTACAAATAGGAGGCACTGGATCAGATTAATGTTGACTTCTGATGGCATTAAACAAACATACACGAGGCCGTGACCAATATGAACTCAGTTGTAAGCAGACTGGGGCTATTATCTCTTTCCTCTCCACTTGGTCCATTATTGATCAGACATGAACCCGCCACCATTTTACTTTCCCCCTGTAGAAAACAGCAACATATGTGGCTGATGCAACACAGGATGGCCGAGTACTCACCTTGCTAAGAATGTTAAAAACAGGCCATGTGTCCAGAAAGCAACAGTAGCAGAGGGACACAGATTATATTGTATAAATGCTTTCCTTAAACATCCTGGCTGAGATGTAGCAGGGTTGTCAACCCACAACGCCCAGCAGCCTCCCTGCCTACTGTAGCTTGCCTCACCCAGCCTGCAAGGGCCTATTAGGCAGTGCAATCTCTGGCCTCTCTCCCTCTCCATGGCAGCTGTAAGAAATGAGACTTCCACTCAGTGCACTGGATATGTGGCACAAGTTGTATAATAAATGGAATGCATACTAAACTGGTATTACAAATGTCTACGCTATGCTAAAGTACAATACATTATTCATTAAAAAAAGATGAAAGAACTAACGTCAAAGCAAGTCAATAAATAACAACAAAAGAGTCTCAACCTCAGCCGATAATTATTTGTGAGGAGTTTTATTTTGCATCACTGTTCGGTTGGAACTGGTCTGACATGCTCAGGCGGAAAGCACGCTACGGAAGTCAAGTCACTGTAGGTTGAAGGATAAATGGAGCTGCGTCTCCTCTACATGTTGAATTCACAGAACTAGAAGAGCCAGACCACAGATCGGTCTATGGTTTCGCTGCTTGTTAACAGTCAGTATCGATCCTCAGTCCCAGTGCTCTTAGACGGAGTCTGTGGACAGAGTCAGTCTGTGCTCTTGGTACAGTAGAGGGCCTGGATGGGTCCAATTAAAGTGTTGAAGCTGTATCTCCAGTCCTGAYAAGACGTCTACGGCAACTCCTATGRAGCAACAGCACACTGGAGTACAACAGCCCCTCCCCAGGTGGACAAACACTATTAAAAGATCTAGAATCAAACACAGGACGTGTTCTATATCTCTTAAACAACAGAACTAACCAACCAACACCCCAATAAAATAAAAATCGCAGCACTCCCAACCCAAATTACTTTCCACAGGAGAGATAGGGGAGAGAGAGACACACTTGTAGTACTCAGGGGTCAGTGTTTTACATATATTAGATGCTCTGCGGATCTCTGTTATTCCTGTGTCTGTGTGAAAGATGTGGAGGGATTAACTGTATATACACCCTAGAAACTGCATATATCGCTTATGCATTTTATCTGAAGGTCGGCAGTTTTATAGCAAGCCTTTTTGTATATCCCTGCATACAGGGAACCCTGTGGCTCTTTAGCTGAAGAGGATCAGAGACAAAAGCCTATTCTTCCTGTTCCGTGCTCTTAATTGACAAAATGTCCTTTTATCTTTTTATAGTGAGTCAAGCAGGTATGTGAAATATGGCTATTTTATTGAGCTGCACCCGTCTCTGTGCCTGTGTGTTGTGGCCTGGCCAGGAAGACTTCCTCTTACCGTGAGGGACGGGCCTGTCTGCTGCAGAGAGAGAGGGAGAGCGAGAGAGACTATTGTATTTATTCATCAATACTCAGTGGCCACCTTGTCAGAACCAGAACAGGCCAGGGCAGACAACCACTTTCCTCGKGGGTTGGCACTACCCAGCCTGCGATAGAAACAATTAGCTGAGCTACATGGCAGTCCGAAGCCAGATAAAGACTGAGGTGAACAAAGAACACCGGGGTGGAAGCCCTCACTCATAGAGAATGGCTCCAAGGCTTCCGATTGGCTGTGCTAGCCCTCTCATCCGGACGTCTCCCTGTGATAGGTGGCTGCGGGTGGAGGGAAAACTAGTTGTGGATTAGCCTTTCTCCTTTCTCGCTCTTTCTTCTCCTCTCTTCTCTCTCTAGCCTCTTTACATGACTCACCCAGCAGCTTAAATAAACTCAGCCCACAGAGGATTTAACAACAAGCATTAGGCAGTTTTTAATGCACTGAAAACTCCCTAACACTTGACTTTAGGCTCCCAAACATTCAATCACTTTAGCAAAAAATAGCATGCTGCTTACAGTAACAACTAAAGAAAAGTAATKTCAACTGGCATAAAGGGATTTGACTCTCAGTTCATATGATGTCATTTCATCTCCTGAGGGTATAGGCCCACCTGATAGAGCTTTGTGTCAGAATATTCCATTGATAACAGACAAAGTAGGTAGTCAAAGATATGTGAGCGGTGTCTCGTAATTACACTACAGATTGAAACATTTATTTGAACGACAAGTAAGAGGCTGCAATTCTACAAAAGGCCCCGAATTGTGTTTTTCCCTTTATGCCAGGTATCAAAGATATGAAAGAGTGTGTCAAACAAATGTGAAGGCTGACCTGAGCTGAAAAATGTTTTCTGCCACTGTGGTGGTGCTGCTGAAGAGGCAGCAACACASAGGCACTCAGAGATGGCTATACACACAGCATTATTTTTAGAAGGCAATCCTGCTGGTATGCAAATAAGCCTCTTTAACAKACTGCTGCAGTGTCACTGATCGCAGGCAAATCCTTTCAAGTTGTCCTCTCTCTGTTTTTGTTTTTCATATATCATCCTCATGCATTCTTACACAAGTCCATTTTCTGGAACACAATGTCCTCATTCCTTTATCTCGAGTAATCCGCAATTTTTTTTTTTGTCATCTGCTTGGATTTCCATGTTTCCTTATTTACTGTATGTATGGAAAAGGTATCTGTTCAGTCTAATACCTATTCTCAATACCATACTCGCTYGCTTTTAGCAGCAGTGAGATTTAATTGCTGCAAGGCCGTAACAGCATAACAATATGACCACAAAACAGACTACACCGTGTCATTAACACAACCAATGTTCAGCAGATGTTGGCTCTTTTTGCCAGATGTACAGGACCAGTCAAAAGTTTGGACACATCTACTCATTCAAGGATTTTTCTTTATTTGGACTGTTTTCTACATTGTAGAATAATAGTGAAGACATCAAAACTATGAAAGAACACATATGGAATCATGTAGTAACCAAAAAAGTGTTAACCTCTACGGGATCGTTAACCCCTCCGGGACGGTTGARCTAACATGCGCTAATGTGATTAGCATGGGGTTGTAAGTAACAAGAACACTTCSAGGACATAGACATATCTGATTTGGGCAGAAAGCTTAAATTATTGTTAATGTAACTGCACTGTTCAATTTACAGTAGCTATTACAGTGAAAGAATACCATGCTATTGTTTGAGGAGAGTGCACAGTTATGAATTTGAAAATGTATCAATAAACCAATTAGGCACATTTGGGAAGACTTGATACAACATTTTGAACAGAAATACAATGGTTCATTGGATCAGTTTAAAACTTTGCACATACACTGCTGCCATCTAGTGGCCTAAATCTAAATTGCGCCTAAACTGGAAGAATACATTGTGGCCTCTTGCATTTCAAAGATGATTGAAAAACAGAAAGAAAAAWAATAATATTTTTGTCTTTGTATTATCTTTTACCAGATCTAATGTGTTATATTGTCCTACATTAATTTCACATTACCACAAACTTCAAAGTGTTTCCTTTCAAATGGTATCAAGAATATGCATATCCTTGCTTCAGGTCCTGAGCTACAGGCATTTAGATTTGTGGAATATAATTTTAGGCGAAATTTGAAAAAAAGTGTGTGATCCTTTTTAAACATATCTACATATATTTTAGATTCTTCAAAGTAGGCACCCTTTGCCTTGATAACAGCTTTGCACATTCTTGGCATTCTCTCAACCACCTTCATGAGGCAGTCAACTGGAATGCATTTAAATTAACAGGTGTGCCTTGTTAAAARTTAGTTTGTGGAATTTCTTTCCTTCGTGTTGTGACAAGGACGGGGTGGTAACAAGGACGGGGTGGTATACAGAAGATAGCCCTATTTGGTAAAATACCGAGTCCATATTATGATAAGCAAAGATAGACAACAGTCCATCATTACTTTACTTTAAGACATGAAGGTTACTCAATCCGGAAAAAGTCAAGAACTTTGAAAGTTTCTTCAAGTACAGTCGCAAAAACCATCAAGTGCTATGATGAACCTGGCTCTCATGAGGACCGCCACAGGAAAGGAAGACCCARAGTTACCTCTGCTGCAGAGGATACGTTTATTAGAGTTAAAAGCCTCAGAATTTGCAGCTCAAATAAATGCTTCTCAGAGTTCAAGTAACAGACACATCTCAACATAAAGTGTTCAGAGGAGACTGCGTGGATCAGGCCTTCATGGTCAAATTGCTAAAAAGAAACCACTACTAAAGGACACCAATAAGTAGAATAGACTTGCTTGGGCCAAGAAACATGATCAATGGACATTAGACCGGTGGAAATCTGTCCWTTGGTCTGATGAGTCCAAATYTGAGATTTTTGGTTCCAACCGCCGTGTCTTTGTGACACGCAGAGTAGGTGAAGAGATGATCTCCGCATGCATAGTTCCCACCGTGAAGCATGGAGGAAGAGGTGTGATGGTGTGGKGGTGCTTTGCTGGTGACACATTTTTCTGTGATTTATTTAGAATTCAAGGCACACTTAACCAGCATGGCTMTCACAGCATTCTGCAGCGATACGCCATCCCATCTGGTTTGCGCTTAGTGGGACGATCATTTGTTTTTCAACAGGACAATGACCCAACAYACCTCCAGRCTGTGTWASGGCYATTTGACCAAGAAGRAGAGTGCTGGAGTGCTGCATCAGATGACCTGGCCTCCACAATCACCTGACCTCAACCAAATTGAGATGGTTTGGATGAGTTGGACCGCAGAGTGAAGGAAAAGCAGCCAACAAGTGCTCAACATATGTGGAAACACCTTCAAGACTGTTGGAAAACCATTCCAGGTGAAGCTGGTTGAGAGAATGCCAAGAGTGTGCAAAGCTGTCATCAAGGCAAAGGGTGGCTACTTTGAAGAATCTAGAGTATAAAATACATTTTAATTTGTTTAACACTTTTTTGGTTACGATGTGATTCCATATGTGTTATTATATAGTTGTGATGACTTTACTATTATTCTACAATGTAGAAAATAGTACAAATAAAGAAAAACCCTTGAATGAGTGTGTGTGTCCAAACTTTTGACTGGTACTGTAGGCAGGGGTAAAGTGACTAGACAACAGGCTAGATAATAAACAGTAACTGCAGCGTATGTGATGCGTCATTTGAGTTAGTGCAAAATGGGGTCAATGCAGATGGTTAGCTATTTAGCAGTCTTATGGCTTGGAGGTAGAAGCTGGAGATAGAAGCTGTTCAGGGTCCTGTTGGTTCCAGACTGCATCGGTACCACTTTCCATGCGGTAGCAGAGAGAACAGTCAAGATGCCGGTCAAGATGCACTCAATGGTGCAGCTGTAGGACTTTTTGAGGATCTGAGGGCCCATGCCAAATCTTTTCAGCCTCCTGAGGGGGAAGAGGCACTGTCGTRCATTTTTCACAACTGTGTTGGTGTGTACGCGTGTTAAATGAATCACACTCGAACCACCTTGTACTGGCAGTGTGCTTGTTAATCTGTAAAATTGTATAATCCCAGAGGATTGCACTGAATGAGGTTTCTTATAGCTGTTACCAGCTCCTATAAGGCAGAAATCTCTCTCCAATCTAAAGAGGTTTCATAGAAACTGTAATCGTTTGATCAAAGTAGCACAGTGGCTCATTCATTGCAACAACTTTCTAGATCAGACTATTTACTTGGAGAATGAATCTATTCATATCTACGGTGTGTTGCATAGTTTCTAATGTCTTCACAAGTCATATACCCCCCCCCCCCCCACCACCACTGTGGTACTGTAGCTGCAACAGTCACGTGTGTTCACACGGGACATCAATTCATCAAATGCCCTGACACTTTCCATGAATGAACTGGAGCAGTTAGAAGGGAAGCCCTTGATCAAAAGATCTGCAAGGTCTACAGGTTCTCGGAATATTTGCCACTTTCAGTCTCTTCACTCCCAAGGAAAGGATAGCGCAACTAAAATAATAACTTACATGTGTTTTATTTTTAGACTTTGATGTTTTTTTTTTTTTTTATGATTATTTTAATTACCTCGTACCCCCCGAACTATTGCAGCTACCTACTATGAGGAGAGTAGAAGCCTTTGATGTTTGATTCTCTGAGTGTGTGTGTGTGTGTGTGTGTGTGTGTGTGTGTGTGTGTGTGTGTCTGTGTGTGTGTGTGTGTGTGTGTGTGTGTGTGTGTGTGTGTGATGAAAGGGGAGAGCTGTGAGGTGTCCTTACTCACAACCTCCTTCACTAGAAGAGGTAAGTCTTGTTGAATGCCGAGTTATTCTTAAATCCGTCAGGGGAATAAGGAGTGGGAAACCGGAGTGGCGCAGAGGATCAGGGAAGACTTGGAAAGGTCCTTGTGTTCAATCCACCGCAGTTTCTAACACAAAGCAACATTCACATCCACCCATATTAACACAATAACAACAAAAAGGGCATCAGCTACTGAAATAAATGCATTGAAGGCGCTTAAATCAGATTATTCCAGTTTTCATGTTTTCTTTAACAATAGACCCACTATGAAGACTTCCTTTGGGACATTTTCACCTTTTTAGATCCCAACAGTCCTGCCTTTTCATTCTTCCTCCGCTGTCCTGTGTAGAACTATAATCCACATCACCCCAGGCTCAACAGTTCACTTCAAAGTCCTTACATTAAACGCCTTGTTAAAGTCTACGGTCATTACTATTTATTACCAACATGTGCACCTCCCAGGCTTCTGAAAGGAACCCATCTGCTGCCAATGAAGAAAAAACAAGCTTAGGATAATATGTGATTTCTACATGAAAACCAACTTCCAGGACATTCACGGGCAGTAATGAAATGGTTTAGAAGCAGGTAGAAGAGAATGGAACTGAATACCAAGAGACTTCCTTAAGCCGTCAAGAGATCACAGCATGCAGCTCTTTTTTTCACCAGGGGTCGACTACAACCCACACAAACAAACAAATATCTCTCTCTTTCTCTCTCTCCCTCTCTCAAAACAAGCCCYAGGCCTTTTCATTTCAGCGAGGAGGCAGAGAGATGTGGCAGACCAAGGTAATATCCCTCGACACTGCTGCMGCTCACACGCCACAGAGAATTACAACCCAGCACTAATATTGAAAATAATGACCATTTGAATGCATTTCCTAGCAGATTCTCGTTTCCCCTGAAATTAAATGACAATAATGTGGCTGTATGCTGCAGGTTTATGTGCTAGGGAATATGGTTACCCTTTACGCTTACGATACAGTGAATTCATGACAATGTCATAAGTGCTTCATAAAGTGTTATAACCATAACCGGTGTCACTAATGGTGGAAGGACTTACATCTATTAACATGGACATTTTGGCTTGTGTCTTGGTGCTCATGACATCATGACAAACAATGAGTGGCAAAAAAAATACTATCATTGCATTGTTGATTGCATTGGCATGAGCAACAACGAGCTACATTTTGACGCAAGTGTCCTTCAATTTGATCAGTTGAAACAGTACATCTGTCCTCAGAATGGAGGCACAGGRAAACGGTTTATCTGTGTAAACACCTGTATACGGAGTCAACGAATGAATGGGAATGAATCTGCCAGAAGCCACGCTGCAAATCAAACGTTTGCGTTTAAGTGGCATTCTATGAAATGTGAGTTGGAGTGTTCCTTCATTGTTTCCTCCTGACTACGCAGAAGGACTTCATCCACTCCCATAGAGTATATATGAGACGGCAATTAAGAGACCAGAAAAACCAAATCAGAGTCAAGGACTGGAATGATCTCTCTACTATAAAAAAGAAAAAAGAGAATAATGGGGAACGGCACATTGCACTGTAACATAATATAATTAATGAATCTATTTAGTAGTTACTCACGGCAGAGAAATGTTTACATTTCTTATYGCACTTACTTTAAATGGATTTAGAAAGCTGGGGGCCTAAATACATCTTTAATAGAGCTAGAATGGAACATACTGTACTGTATTTTGAGGTAATGGCCATCCCAACACAATTATACATTTTGAGTTTGTTCTTTGCCGTAACAATTGAGAGGGTAAGTTGGGTCGTCAGTAATCAGCCTCCCTCTTTAGCAGCTGTAACTGAAGTACTCCATCTACACTCTTCGAAAAAAGTGTTCCAAAAGKGTTCTTTGGCTGTCCCCATAGAGAWMATTTTTTTTGGTTCCAGGTTGTAATGAACACGATGGGAGACAGMGTACAGGCAGGGAAAAGGCTAGTAACGTTGTCCGGGAGATCAGGCAATAGGTTGATAACAGGAAATCCGAGTACAGGCAGGGAATAGGCAAAAGGCGTCATTAGTKKGGCAKGCAAAAACTATCATACACAGGAGGATTAAAATTACGGGAAAAACAGAGCTCCGAATAGAAGTGTGTCACAAAACAAACAATASCTCACAATGATGSGGTGYAAAGAACTGAACTAAATGGTGTGTGACAATGACATACAGGTGTGTGAACAGGTCATCAGAATTTAGGTGATTGGGATCTGGAGAGTGAGTTGCATTCTGGGGATCTATGTGTTTGAGRGGGTGAGCTGGAAAGTGGGCTGGAAAGTGAGCTGCGTTCAGGGGATCTACGTGTTTGAGAGTGTGAGCTGGAAGCAGACGTTACACAGGTAGAACTCTTTTTAGGTTCTGGATAGCACCTTTTTTCCTAAGAGTGTATACATCTATAAAAATCCCTTATTACTGCAAACTGCAACAACAAAAAATCACGAAAATGTCTATAGTGAGTATAAATTAAATTATTTGGAGAACACCTTTGGTATTTTTGATCTTGCCGTTCACTGCCCAAGTCTCCCTTAGTGAACTAAGAGGAGTGCTGCCAGACAACGTAATCGCTGAGGGGGAGTGTTCCAGTGTAACATTTCAACAGAGAGTGCTCTGACAATTTGCATGGTGAAGAACATACCAAATTAAAGAATTCCAGAGGAATGCCCCCAGGGCCCAAGAGAAGTGTGACAACAACCACCCGTTGGCCAAATCAACACAACAAACYTGGTAKWAAAGGTGGTACTGTAGCTGCAGTGCTGCTGTGGCTCTGACCAGTCAGCATTGACATCAGTGCACCTGGATAATCCATCAACAAGGGCTAGCAAAGAGGGAGGGGAGTTGTGAATGTGACAGGCTACCTGGGCTACTTGGTTAATGTGTTCCCTGAGCACACCCGACTGATTGGGGTTACATCAAAGAGCTGTGGTAACTTCTCCGCTCACACACACTAACTGTGATTGGACAGGCATGGAAACCAATGATCAACATGCACGACTGCAGGCCAGGCTGAACCAACAGGGACAGGCGTGGGCTAATGCACTCGTCAAACAGCGGTCTTACATCTGTGCATTTGGGCTTTGAGTGTTAGGGGTGGAGAGGCATCCTAATGGGGAGGGGGGTAGAGGAGGAGGAGCACAGGACTCACTCACACGTCTGAAGGAGATGCTTCTGAGTGACAGGCACATGAGGCACTAAGGCCGTACTGGAGAAAAGGCAGCAAGGACACAACAACAATACTTGAAGGATAGATCGCCAGATAGAGGAGAGGCCAGATAGAGGTGTATCCAKGATCCAGATTGACTTGATGCTTGTGGTAAGGGCTAGAGGGTCAGTGCTAGCATATCCTAGAAAAGCCTCAAAAGTCTGCATGTTTCTGCATTAACATATTGTTGGAGGGCTTTGTGGAGGAATACATATTGCACCAGTAAATATCCAGCATGGTTCCAACGGTTACGTGGCGTTTCCATCCTGTCATATGGATGACAGAGTTAGGGGCTTCTCATTGTTTGACAGAAACACACTCGGCCTTACAGCAGTCACCTGCTGCTGTTATCCAGTCAGACTCACTCATTACAACACTGTAGTCTACATAATATGTATCTACCTCGTACCCGTGTGCATTGAGTAGACATGGATACGCGAGTGTGTGTGTGTGTGTGTGAGAAAGATGAGCGAGCAAGTACAGTWTCTTGATCTGAGAGGATGAATCCCAGGTATAATCGTTCCCCCCCGTTATGTGGTATGACTTCTCATTTCATTTTTTTATGAAGAAATATTCTGCTAACTGTTTTGGAAAGGATCATCACGCAAGTGTTAATCAATTGTACATACATCTGGCAAATATATGAATTATTTGTATTATTGTTGATGATTAACTCAGCAATGTTATCCATTCCAAATGAATGACATWATTGCGTTCTGGGTTAATTTTGTAAATGAGCTTTAATGATTATATATTTTTTTACCACACACAGTCATGCCCACTGGCTAAATATAGAGCACCTGCACTTGGATTAAAACAGCGAAGAGCAGTGAGAGTTGAAGCCACACAGAGAGCTCAGGGAAATCCTTAATCATAGAGTATGCAGACCTATACAGAGTGTATTGGCAATTGCTTGGCTTTGATGAAACCTTTTTTCAGTTGCAGGCTCTATTTCATTGAACCTGTGTCACAGTATCTCTCTGCAAAGGCGAGCAGATAATGTGGGATTGTGGGAAAATATGGCTGTAATAGCACAGATGTAATTCATCATATGTTCAGCTCTTTTACAACTCTCCGACCTGCTATTGCAAGATAAGGGCCCTAGAAAATGCATTGTGTCTTATTGTAGGAGAGGAATGGGAGCCTTAGATAGAAGCTGGACAGGCAATATAACAGCTATATAACAGGGAACAGTGTTCCCAGAGACAGCCGTCTTGATGATCCTATTACAGTGCAGAGAAACATTTGGAATTTGGATGGAGGACACTTGATAACTCCCCGGTAAGTGTGGATCAATAGTGAAACATCGACAAATCTTAGGACAGCTGCATGGATTGCAGCCGTCCCATGTTAGTTGTGTTTTCCGTGTTAAAATGAGTCAACATGATAACACATCCAGTAGAAAAGAATAAAATAAAAACAAATTGATGTAAGAATTTGATTAGTTTTACGATATTTTACTTAAATAARGCTTATCGTATGAACACTATGTCAATCAGATCAGGTTGAGAAAATGCTGTGCAATGGCCTTGTTCGGTGCATATTCTATTCACATTGCATTTTGAKGGATACAATCCCATAGTCACGGTGCAGTGGATCTCTACTATTATGCAGGTAAGTGTAACCATCTGTGTTGGGGGCAACGCGTCACAAAGGTAGTATTACTTTTTGCGGTAACAAGTAATATAACAGATTACTGTTCCAATTTGAGTCATAGCATTACAGTTACTGATCAAGAAAATGTCATCATTACTTTGATACATTGCGTTATCATTCCCTTCCTATTACAGTTATTGACCCAAATAAATATTAATGGTGATTATTATTCTCTCGCTGTGGGGGCAATATTCACAATCCTCCCACCCCAGATTCTAATTGTTTTCATCCTGAGTCTCACCAACTTCCAACTTTCTTCTCACCAACTTCCTGTTTACACACGCACAACTACTAACTGCTGTAGTGAGGGAGATGAAAAATGGCAGAAGCATCTAAAACATTTCTCAGCGTGGAAGTACTCCCATTACTTTGATTTGGTAGGATGCTAAAATGACAAGAATATAACTGTAAATTGTAGACTGGGTTCAGGAGAGAAACACTGCTCCACTGCTAGAAACTAAACCTCCGATCTCTTGAAGCCCCTGCAAAAGCAACACGCCAAAACAAAACTCGTAGCGAAAGACCCCCCCCGAGGCCTGACCACTGCTGCTGAAGATGACTGTAGGCCTACCTCCTCCAAACAACCAAGGCTTGGTTTGAATCATTCAGAAGGACAGGCTGTAACCCAGGGAGAACTGAACAAACTTGTAGCTRGGTACGTAGTAGATGAAATGCTGCTTTTGTGTCTGTAATTATTAGGCTACTTGTGTTGGTGTATAGGCCTACGTAACTTAACGTTGAGATTGAGTGAGGACGCGCAACGTTTTGAGGTGTAACTCAAAAGTAATATAAAGAGTAGTGTAACTAATTACGTTTCCCAGGGAGTAATAAGTAAAGTAATTTGTTACTCTTGAAAGAAGTAACGAGTAATAGGTAACATATTACTATTTTGGAGTAACAACCTCAACACTTGGTAACCATGCACAGATCTCTGAAGGATCATGGACTGATGGGATTAGAATTCATCCCATTACATTGATATGTGCTCCTAGTCCATACAGAGTATACAGAGGGCTGTATAGACATTATAGCATCTAAAACTACTGACTGGGTTAACAGGATGAGCTATTCTCTGGATGCGGCAGGTAGTCAGCGCCATGGGAAAAGGGCAACAAAGACTGATGAGCACATGAAAGAGTTCAACGATGCAGAGAGACTACGGCTGGTCCACACACAGGCACGGTTAATGAGGGATCCATCACACACCGTCACATCAGCCACAGTCCTCTCAAACGCCACAGCCCTGGCCCTGCCAGTATCACCGTCCTCTCAAACACCACAGCCCTGGCCCTGCCAGTATCACCGTCCTCTCAAACGCCACAGCCCTGGCCCTGCCATAATCACCGTCCTCTCAAACGCCACAGCCCTGGCCCTGCCAGATCACCGTCCTCTCAACACCACAGCCCTGGCCTGCCAGTATCACCGTCCTCTCAAACACCACAGCCCTGGCCCTGCCAGTATCACCGTCCTCTCAAACACCACAGCCCTGGCCCTGCCAGTATTATGAGTGCTTATGTCCGCTTGTTCTCATGTTGTCTTCCCCTTTACACTAGAGATCTATATATAATGACGAGATGTTCATGTCTCCGTCCTAAGAATGGGAGCCGTTGTCCCAAAGGCGGGAAGGCAGGCGAMAACCTTCCAAAATAAGCCCATAGAAACACATTGGGCTTATTTTGGATAGATTTTGGCGAGAGTGAAACCTCTCGCTTCGCCTCTTCCTCTCTGTTGACACACACCCACACACACCAAGCCACTCCCGCTACCATTCACAACAACAAAGATGAGAGATCACTTCTTCCTCTCTGACAAGCGGTTTCAACTCGCCATTTGCATTTGAGGTTTGGTCCCACAGAATGAGTCATATGGACACCGAAACACATGGAGACATTATTTTACTGTAATAGAGGAGAAGTTTCCAAGGTTAACTTAGCCAAAGACTGTTATACTAGCCGTCTAGTCTGTTTCATAAATGTGCAGTAAGCATAAAACACAATTATATAAGGAAATGGCAACCTGTTCTCATTCTGAGGAATAATGTAAGCCACTTGATTTCAACATCTGAACAAAGTGGACAGGCTAGCATGCTGTTCAAACTAGAGGTCTTCACGGATCCACCTGTACCCGAATACCTGAGACCCGATCCAGGACCCAAGGTGGTCCGGATCCACAATTTAAAAGTAATGTCACAGGTCTGATCTGATATGATTGTCACGTGTCTCGGGTATACTGATGCAGTTCAAAAAGAGCAGTGGTTTAAAGTACTTGAGTAAAAATACTTTAAAGTTCAATTTAAGTAGTTTTTTGGGGAATCTGTACTTTACTTTTTATATTTTTGACAACTTTTACTTTACTACATTCCGAAAGAAAACAACGTACTTTTTACTCCATACATTTTCCCAAAAGTACTAGTTACATTTTGAATGCTTAGCAGAACAGGAAGATGGTCCAATTCACGCACTTATCAAGAGAACATCCCTGTCATCTCTATTGCCTCTGATCTGACGAACACAAATTCTTCGTTTGTAAATGATGTCTGAGTGTAGGAGTGTGCCCCTGGATATCCGTAAATACAAAAAACAAGAAAATAGTGCCACCTGGTTTGCTTAACATAAGGAATTTGAAATGATTTATACTTTTACTTTTGATACTTAAGTATATTTAGCAATTACATTTACTTTTGATACTTAAGTATATTTCAAACTTTTACTCAAGTAGTATTTTACTGGATGACTTTTACTTTTACTTGAGTCCTTTTCTATTAAGTTATCTTTACTTTTACTCAAGTATGACACCTGGGTACTTTTTGGGTACCACTGGTACTACCTGGGTACCACTGAGAAAGAGAGAGAAATTGTATCATTTATGCTACTGCTSTTTTGCTTTGCGTGAGAGTGGAGCGTGTCGCATGTAGCTTGTTGTTGGCCAATCATAAGTCATCAAGGCGGCAATAGGCTACAGTCATAGAGCCTCCGTGTGTGGCAAAAGTTAGGAGATATCTAATCAATGGAAGATGGAATTAAAATGATGGAATTAAAAGTTAAAGGAGAAGAACAGGCTACAACGACCAAGACCCAACAGGTAGGCTGCTATAATATTCTGAATGGAGTTGTTATTTGTAGCTGCAGGATGAGCGAGAGTATACAATGCAGCCTCAATKAWCCTAGCTAGCTAATGTGAATACCTCTATTWCAAACAGYTGGAGACGGASAGAAGGGTATGTTCATAACATTTAAACTGTTGTGCCTTGTTAGCTAGCAAATACTTACAAGTTGGATAAACTTGAAATATAAAGACTAGCTGGCTAGTGACTTCCACTTGGGCTTGTGCATTACGCATGGTTCTGGTTAAATTTGTAACAAAAGCATAGCATTTTCATAGACAGACTTGAAAGCTAGATATTTAGCCTAGGTATGATTCAACAAGCCCTGAATTCATTCGATTATTGATGACTGTTTGAMATGCAGTGTGTTTGACCTTTAATTGTATCACAAATATTATCTAGAGAAAACAAAATCAATATATAGACACAGTGCATTCGGAAAGTGTTCAGACCCCTTCCCTTTTCCCACATTTTGTTACGTTACAGTCTTATTCTAAACTGGATTAAACCAAAAAAATCAATACCATAATACCTCAAAAAGACAAAGCAAAAACTGTTTTTTAGAAATTCCTTATTTACTTAGGTATTCAGGCCCTTTGCTATGAGACTCGAAATTGAGCTCAGGTGCATCCTGTTTCCATTGATCATCCTTGAGATGTTTCTACAACTTGAAGTCCACCTGTGGTAAATTTAATTGATTGGACATGATTTGGAAAGGCACACGACTGTCTATATAAGGTCCCACAGTTGACAGTGCATGTCAGAGCAAAAACCAAGMCATGAGGTTGAAGGAATTGTTCGTAGAGATTCGAGACAGAATTGTTTCAAGGGGAAGGGTACCAAAAAATGTCTGCAGCATTGAAGATCACAAGAACACTGTGGCCTCCATCATTCTTAAATGGAAGAAGTTTGGAACCACCAAAACTCTTCCTAAAACTGTCTGCCCGATCAAACTGAGCAATCATGGGGGGGGGGTTCTTTGTTAGGGAGGGGACCAAGAACCCGTTGGTCACTCTGACAGAGCTCCAGAGTTCATCTGTGGAGATGGGAGCACCTTCCAGAAAGACAACCATCTCTGCAGCACTCGACCACCTTTAATCCTAGTAAAAATTCCCTGTCTTAGGTCAGTTAGGATCACCAACTTTTTTTAAGAAAGTGAAATGTCAGAATAATAGTAGAGAGAATGATTAATTTCAGCTTTTATTTCTTTCATCACACATCAGATGTTGCTTCAATATATCCACATAATTTCCCTTCCTCATGATGCTATCTATTTTTGAAGTGCACCAGTCCCTCCTGCAGCAATGCACCCCCACAACATGATGCTGCCACCCCCGTGCTTCATGGTTCATGGTTGGGATCACCCAACTTATTGTGGGAAGCTTGTGGAAGGCTACGCAAAATGTTTGACCCAAGTTAAACAATTTAAAGGCAATGCTACCAAATACTAATTGAGTGTATGTAAACTTCTGACCCACAATGTGATGAAAGAAATAAAAGCTGAAACAAATCACTCTCTCTACTATTATTCTGACATTTCACTTTCTTAAAAATTGGTGATCCTAACTGACCTAAAAGAGGGAATTTTTACTCGGATTAAATGTCAGGAATTGTGAAAAACTGAGTTTAAATGTACAGTATTTTGCTAAGGTGTATGTCAACATCCGACTTCAACTGTATATATATGTGTATGTGTATATATACAGTGGGGCAAAAAAGTATTTAGTCAGCCACCAATTGTGCAAGTTCTCCCACTTAAAAAGATGAGAGAGGCCTGTAATTTTCATCATAGGTACACTTCAACTATGACAGACAAAATGAGAAGAAAAAAATTCAGAAAATCACATTGTAGGATTTTTTATGAATTTATTTGCAAATTATGGTGGAAAATAAGTATTTGGTCACCTACAAACGAGCAAGATTTCTGGCTCTCACAGACCTACTTTTTTGCCCCACTGTATATACACACATACACATACACATATATATACAGTTGAAGTCGGATGTGTATATATATATATATAATATTATATATTATATATATATATATTATATATTATATATATACAAAAAATAAGTATATTTAAAAACATCCCAAAATATGTAAACCATTCAAATGACATACAACTTGAAATGTCTCAATATTGTGAAGAAACATGCAACCCATGAATATGTTCTAGTTGAATTACAGGTTCCACAACCAGGACAAAGAAACACAATTCTTCATCTCATTGTAAGGTTAACGTGAATCAGGCATTCATGATCGATTTGCTGCAAAGAAACCACTACTAAAGGACAACAATAATAAGAAGAGACTTGCTTGGGCCAAGAAACACGAGCAATGGACATTAGACCGGTGGAAATCTGTCCTTTGGTTTGATGAGTTCTTAATTTGAGATTTTTGGTTCCGACGGCGTGTCTTTATAAGACGCAGAGTAGGTGAACGGATGATCTCCGCATGTGTGGTTCCCACCGTGAAGCATTGAGGGGAAGGTGTGATGGTGTGGGGGTGCTTTGCTGGTGACACTGTCAGTGATTTATTTAGAATTCAAGGCACACTTAACCAGCATGGCTACCACAGCATTCTGCAGCGTTACGCCATCCCATCTGGCTTGCCCTTAGTGGGACTATAATTTGTTTTTCAGCAGGACAATGATGCAAAAACACCCCTCCATGCTGTGTATGGGCTATTTGACCAGGAAGGAGAGTGATGGAGTGCAGCTTCAGATGACCTGGCCTCCACAATCATCCGACCTCAACCAAATTGAGATGGTTTGGGATGAGTTAGACAGCAGAGTGAAGGAAAAGCATATGTGGGAACTCCTTCAAGACTGTTGGAAAAGCAGGACAAGCTGGTTGAGAGAATGCCAAGAGTGTGCAAAGCTGTCATGAAGGCAAAGGGTGGCTATTTTGAAGATTCCCAAATATAAAATATATTTTGATTAGTTTAACACTTTTTTTGGTTACTACATGATTCCATATGTGTTATTTAATTGTTTTGATGTCTTCACTATTATTCTACAATGTAGAAAATAGTAAAAATAAAGAAAAACCCTTGAATGAGTGGGTATGTCCAAACTTTTGACTGGTACTGTATATACATATATAGTACCTATACAACTCTACCAATACATACCACTAGTATATATATATCGTGAATTGCCCATAAGTTTGAAGAAATATAGAGATTGCCCAGTATATCCGTYCTCACAAACACCACAGCCTTGCTATCAATCGTCTACTTGAGCAAACTCATTCAACAAACTCAAACCACTGAACCAACAAATGCCACTAAACCAACCCAYACAACTCTACCAAMCCATACCACTGAACCAACCCATACCAGTGACCCAACAAATACCAATGACCCAACCCATACAACTCTACCAACACATACCACTAAACCAACCCATACCACTGAACCAACCCATACCACTAAACCAGAGTAAAGACAAGTCAGCCTTCATTACTGGTCAGCAACCTCTACTACACCTTCAGTCAAACCATCCACTAACTCCTCCACTAACTCCTCCACTAACTCCTCCACTAACTCCTCCACTAACTCCTCCACTAACTCTTCCACTAACTCTTCCACTAACTCTTCCACTAACTGTTTGGACATGCACCAAACTCAAGAGACAGTGTGTGAAGAGTGTAAGAGCAGTTCTATAATGAGGAGAGATAGTTTCCTTACCATGGCCTCCTCGGGTGAGGAAAGGCATCCTGTTGATGGCGATAGGTACCGTGCCGTGCTTATTGTGGAAATGGTGGACATGGTGCGTGGTGCTTAGGCTGGAAGACACGCGAGCAGTCCCTGCCTGGATGGGGAGTGCAGCCAGCAAGGCCAACGACAAGGCCAGCCTCCACCAGCAGCTTAGGCCCAGGCTTCTCCAGCCTGACCCCTGGCCCAGCTCAGGGCCCCCTGCTGGGAGTCTGCTCCCCACCGCCATAACCTCCAGATGGGCACAGGGGCCCCCCAGGGCCTCCCTCGGTCCCACCCCACGAAGACAGGTCATCTCAGTGGGCCGCCAAGCCTGTTCCCTCCATAATCCTAGGGACTGGGTAATGTTAAAGATATGACCAGATCTCTCCTTAGTAATGGTTGGAGGGGAAAACCACTGCYGAGGAAGTGAAACAAAGACAAAATCCAGCTATTGTGTCTGACGATGAAATCCCAGAGTGAGAATCCTATTTCTGTTTGTTCACAACATGTTGAGATACGTTGAAATGTATGTTGAACTGAGGACTAAATACCAAGGAGTGGTGTGCAATCATCCCAAGAAAATATCTTCCAAAAGGTCAGCCTCTAGGCACCAAGATGTCTATCAAAAAGCATGTTGATGACACAATGCTGAATCCACAATATACATTTCCAGTATGAAATTAAAGCATGACACAACAGAGTGGGGAGGGGGCAGCTAAGACTAATACCCAATAAGACGAAAGCCCCCACACTGCAGAGGAAGAGATAAGAGACCTCCCCACAGGAAACAAGATCATTTCATTCAGAAGGAAAGATCCAAGCTGATGGAGGGAGATACAGAATCCAGCACTCTCTTGTTTCCATATAGTTGGAGGAGAGGGCGGGAGAGAGTAGGGGAGCGAGAGCTGCAGCGGCGCGAAAAATATAGAAGATCAACAAATAAACATTCCCAGTGACCAAACCCCTCTGAATGGTCACCTCTGGCGGGTCAGAGCACCACTAGAAGCACCTCTAGATGTGGGATAGCAGTCAGCGCTCCAGACACCGCGTCCTTGTCCCCCTCACCCTCCACCTGCTGCCCAAGCTCATGAAGTACAGACTACTGCTGCATTTTCCTTCACCTTTCCTTTTCTTCCTTCTCCAGGATGCTCACATCGACAATGCCACGCAGCTGGATATGGATGATAGCAGTAAATTCCTTCTCGCCGAAACGGTGTAGATGGCTGAGAAGACGTCGACTCCGGCTGCTGCCGCGGTGAAATCCATGCTAATTAAAACTGGAGCAGCGGCTTGAGCATCGACTCCCTGAATCCTGAAAGGCTGAAATCCCAGGACAGCCTGGACTCCAGACGCACATCAGAAGTAACAGCCTGAGCTGGTCGCTACGGGCTCACTGACGAGGGAGCACAGCACACAGTGCAATGCTCTTCTGAAGGCATAGTCAGAGACTGTGATAGAGTGAGGTGCAGCGGGTTCCTGTGTGTGTGTGTGTGTGTGTGTGTGTGTGTGTGTGTGTGTGTGTATGTGAGTCTCTGTGTGTGCAAGCAAGAGAGAGAGGGAGAGAGAGAGAGAGCGGCAAAGAGAGAGAGAGGTGGGCGAGCGAGGGAGAACAAGCAGCCACAGTGCAGAGAAAGACACAGAAGCCAGAAAACGGGGTGTGAGAATAAATACACATCCCTGGCTACTGATTTACAGCCAATGTACAGACAGACCCCCAAGCCATAGAAAAGCAGGATACTGCAGAGGAAGAAACCACTTCAGYTCAACTGTCAAAACTGCTACATCAGGAGGACAGATGTGCAAGTCTCTGCAGTGGTGTACCTGGGATAAAGAAGCTTTGGCATGTTAATATAGGGAGAGGGGAGAGCTAAAAATAGCAGGCAATACATCCAGGTACCAGATGCAGACAATACCCCCATGACCAAGAAAACAATGGTTGGTCCCTGGTTCTGCTGAATTATTTAGTTCCAGTCAGAATTCGATGACATGCGTCGCCCTCTCTCTTTCGCTCTTGCATTACCACATGCAGCCATCCCTAACTTGCTCTCGCTCTGTATTCATTTCTAGTATGTGTAGCACGGAACTTAATCATACATCGCTATCTAATGATGTTCCCATCAGGAACATTTGGATTTAGTGAGAGTTGAAGGGGGAACTGTGATGGGTAGGATACAGGGACTATGTTGACAGAATAAACACACCAGAAGAGAGGGAGAGCGGATGAGAAAGTGCAAGGGTGAAAGGGATGCCAGAAGAGGGAATTGATTGGATGACGAGGGGAGAGGGAGAGAGCGGGGGAGGGAGAGACAGTGTGGGAGAGGAGGGCAAGAGAGAGAGAGAGAGCGAGAAAGCAAAAACGTAGCTATATCAGCTAAATCATGGTCGATAGAGATCTCAGCTGGGATTGCCTGGTCGGTTGAAAGGACACACATGAAAAAAGGGGAACAGAGCAGAGCCACCACCACCTCTCATCGTGGTGACAGGAAGGTTGGAAGGCAGGCCATTACTCAGGCAGAGAGAGAGAGAGAGGGAGAGAGAGGAGCGAGAGGGAGAGAGAGGGATGAGGGGGAAACACAGAGAGAGGGGGAGGGTTGGACAGAGAGAGAGAGAAAGAGAGAGAGAGAGAGAGAAGAGAGGAGGAACACAGAGAGAGGGGAGGGGTTGGACAGAGAGAGAGAGAGAGAGGAGAGAGAGAGAGGAGGAGGAGGGGGAACACAAGTAGAGAGAGGAAAGGGGTTTGGACAGAGGAGAGAGAGAGAGGGAGAGAGATGGAGGGGTGGAACAAGAGGAGCAGAGGAGCGAGGTGGAAGAGCCAGGAGACAACAGCAGAGCAGACAGGGACGGCGAGTGAAGAAGCAGAAGCAGACGAGAAGAGACGACGAAGAACGACCGAGAGAGAGAGAGAAGAGAAGGAGAAGGAGAGAGAAAGATTACAGAGGGATGGACAGAGAGAGAGAGAGAGCAAGAGAGATAGAAAGGGATGGAGGGAGAGAGAGAGAGGCTGAGGGGCTGGCTGGCTGTTGCCCAATGAAGCTGGCTGATTGAACAGAGAGAAGACACTTGTGTATTGACATTACTAGAGACTGCAACTGAACAATGCTGAGCATGGCAAGTAGCTACAGTTATCCCCAAAATCCACCGCTGGATACTACCCAGACTTTCTGAACGAGTCTGAGTCGATTCAGCTTTTMCGTGGCATTAGGCCTTGGTAAGTCACTATCTGCTGTGAGACATCTGAACACCCAACACAAAGCAGCCAGGTCTCTGATGTAGATGGCTGCCCGGTAGATGTAGTTGCAAAGGCATGCATGAAGGAAAATCCTCCAAAATGAAAGGTTTCAAAGGCTTCAACGTTCAAAGCTCAAGTCAATGTCAAAGTTATAGAGCTAGGTCGAAACAGGCAAAAATGCACAATTGTGATCATCGAAAGTACTGTATAATAAATGAGCATCTTCATTGCTTAACTAATAATCACAGTAATCAGATGCCGCAGCTTAATTTGAGCCAGTTTCACACAGCRGGAAAATMATCCTGCAGCAACATGGACATTTTGTAGRGGTTGATACATTTTTCAAAAGGGCAAATAAAGTCTGACATTATACATTTCAAGCTTTAGAAGCCTTTKAAAATCTTGATCACGCTACACGTTTGCATTTCCCGCTGTGCAGAAAAATCACTGCAAGAAAAGGATGACGAAATGAATATATGTAATCTGCATGTGCAACGCAAGGCATGCACATAAGAGTCCTGACCATTAAGTGGTGGAATGTGTAGAAGAAGAGGGTTTGATTTGAAAATGGTGATTTATAGAGGATGACATGTATTGTCAAGTCCCCCAGTATTGGAGGCATCTTTCTAGGCAGTGATGATATCTTCACGAGGGCTGTCTGGGATGAAAGGCTTGCATTAATCAATTTGCCAGCTCCAGGGTTGCTCAACATGATAAAAAGGACGCTATCTGGACGACACGGGGGGTGGTTGGGGGAAGCAGCAGTGATTTTAACTATCTGTCCTCTTGGCTGTTTTCACTGTTGGGCATTCTTCCCTTCCCTATGCTGATGCCACTGAGTAAGTAGACTATCCTCCCATTCCCACTGACACCCCCCCAGTCATACAAMATATGGTAATGCAGGAGTAAAACAAAACACAGAACATGTGTATTCTAAATGAAAACACCAATCAAGTCCTACAGTCCAAGCACATACAGCTGGTTGGAATATGCCAACAATGAACGTCAAATTGTGAAAATTCTGTGATCGAAACATGTATAGAATGAATCTAAGGAAGCAAAGAAATGTTCTGTCTTGCTGTTAAATCATTACATCGCTACATTTCAAGTCCTACACCCTACGATTATTTYGTTAGAACATCATGGTTTTTTAACGCAGAGTGAAAGGTAGTGCGAACACAGAATTTAAAAGATTGTGTTTTCCTGCCTTAAGATAATATGCAGTCTAGGGTCTCGGGGGTGGGGGGGTTGTTGGGGAGACAGTTTTTGCCCAGACATTGAAGCTAGCCTCGGGGGTGAACGTAGCAGGATTAATTATGGCACTTTCAGATTAATTACCCATAATGCCAACCTCTTCTGAAATAAATGGCCCGCAGTTGAGATATCCAGTTGATTTCATAAGACTTAAAGCGACAGCACCTCAAATAGGTCTGGCTGGGCGACAGGAAGGGAGGGGTGGAAATCCAGCATACAGAGCTTTAGCAGGGAGAGATACATGTCAAATGTTTAGCCCAGATCCGTGGTGAATATAGAACACAATGTCTCGGTAGCGGCTCCGAGTCTGTGTCMTTACTGTTTAATCATCACACATCAATCTGCCATTACCTTTTGTCCTCTATCTGCCATACAGTTATCTGTTCTGCCTAACAGTAATTACCCTAAGGGGAAAATGGCAAAAAAAAATGGCAACATGACATTAGAGAGGTGACCTTTCCATTTCACTGTGGGGTCAAGACACATTAATCCATGTTAGTTTGAGTGCCGCTTCTTTGAACAGAGAAATGTTGATGTGTGACACTTGACAGGCTACCACCATGTCACTGCGGTAGATCTTACAGCTATCTCATGGTCAAACAGAGGTTGTGTTTTCTGTTAGGCCAGATAAGTGGTTAAACACAATCACATGGGCCCATCACTTTATTGGTGTGACCTGTCTGTACACACTCTGTGTGCCACAGACTGGTGTTATCTTTAAATTGAAAATGAAATGGTTTGTTGATAGTTGAAGTAAATGAAAAAGGAAAGGGACACATTGTTACTACAACACGAGCATGCTGCTCAAAGGGTCTAGGCAGCAGACCCAGAGTACACAGCCAACGGCTACAGACAAATGAGACAAACTGGGCAAAATGTTGAGTTTCAACTGCTTTTTAGAGAATGAGCAATGGTCATATTGATCACATTTTAATAGTAGTGGGACCTGGCTGGCACAAAATCATATATACACGGGACAAAACTACCTCTTTATAGTTCTCAACCCGTKAAGGCCCACCTGTGCAGAATCTACCTCCTTACAAACGAATACAGTCCGTTGTACAATAAGCAGCATATTAGCGGAATATTGGCCCTTTCTCCAAGAATAATAACAGATCACAGTCCAGTACAAAACCAAGACCGATTGAAGGGCGATAACATTGCGTGATCAACAACGTTAAAGAAACTGAGTATTATCGGTGTACTCCCCCGTCACTGCTGTGTGTGGGCTGTGGGCTGTGGGCTGTGGAGGGAGGAGGATGGCAGCACAGTCGGTTGGTGGCACCTTAATTGGGGAGAACGGGCTTGTGGTAATAACTGGCGAGGAATGAGTGGAAAGCACATGGGGTGTTTTTCAAAATGCATACTACCAAGCATGCAAACTGGAGCACGGGAGGGTCAGAGTACGCGTCCAAATCAAAGTATGTGAAATGGAGTATGTACTCCGTTTGTACATATTTTAAAGCATGCATCGACGGAAGCATCAATGGYGGACATTATTTGAGCTGAAGCGAGAGAAAATACACTCCGACTTTCTCATATGTTGCCTGACTACACGATTTTATTTTGATAAGTTAATAAATACATGCTGTGTTAATTATGTCATGGTTACCTTCCTACAATACCCACTGTAGTGTGCGTAGGCAGGCAGGCATTAGTAAGTCAATAGAGCTAACTGGCTAGCTACTACTGTTAGCTAGCCATTTAGCCACAAAGAATTGTTAGCTAGCTACCCACGAAGAATCGACATCTACCTCGGATAACATTGGTTTTAGGTCATTTTGCCTGTTATACTATATGGTTAGCTACATTATTACGATTCACATATAGCTAGCTGATAGTTATGTCATTGAATATTAAAGGTTAATGTTGAGAGCTGGCCTGGGGTTGGCATTGTGTATATCTTGTTTCATCTTTATTGCCATTTTCCTGGCTAGAAGAAGGAACGTTCAGTGAATGGGTAAGTCTATAGTAAGTCAATTGGGCTAACTGACTAGCTAGCGAGCCACAAAGAATTGACATCTACCTTGCATAATATTTGTTTTAGGTCATTGCCTGTTTAACTAGCTAGCTGGCTAGCTAGATTATGATTCAAATATATCTAGCTGATAATTATGAAGTAAAACGTTTGCTTTGTGTACATCTTGTTTGGTCTCTATTGTTGCCATTTTCCTGGCTGGAAGAAGGTTCAGTGAATGGGGAGATGAATGAGGTAAAACAGTAGAGGGAGGGCGAGTGCTCCTCAAATTAAATGTTTTATGTGTTCTCCACACTCTCGTCCTCACAAGAACGTCCTCGGAGAACGCACTTGGAGCATGAGAGCGTGGAGCACGGTAGTATGCATACTGAGAAACACTCATGGTTTCCAGGTGTTTGATTCTATTCCATTTGCTCCGTTCCGGACATTATTACGAGCCGTTCTGCCCTCAGCAGCCTCCTGTGATCGGCAGACAGAGGCTGTGTAGGGGGTGGGAAGGAGGCAGGTAGAGCCAGGGTGGCCTGGGGTGGAAGGACAAGGTTGTGAAGAGGTATGGGCATGCAGAGGCCCGACAGAGGCTGAGTAGGAGATGGACAGGCAGGCAGGTAGGCAGAGCTGGCCTGGGGTGGGCYTGTCAGCTTGGCTCAGCAGCAGACAGTGTGGATGGGTAAATCAGGTGGCGGTAGGTAGGGCTCAGGGGGCTGAGGCAGCCTATTGGTGGCAGACTGAAGTGAAGGAGAGGAGACAGTCTGTCCTGGGCTCTGGAGCTTGGGGGTAGACAGAAAATAACACGGGCCTATAGGGAGCAGAAATAGCCTTGCCGTCATCCTAGCAATCGTTCCAGCAATCTGCTCCTTTAAAATGTTTAACATACACAAGCTGTAAAGACAGTATCGACTATCAACAAAGGCAGACCGACTTAAAGGAATATTGCGCGCTATATAAAGACAACCATGCGAAGACAGCCACAGTGTTTGCTTGAGGCCCGGTGCCAAGTAAACAAACAAAAAGCACAGTGACCTCTAAGAAAATGCGGTGATTTGCATCTCTTCAATAAAAGTGTAGCATACGCTGTGTGCCCAGGCAGGTCTGTCAACAATCAGTCACGGCAGATCAATGCTGATGCTAACGAGATGGAGAGAGCGAAGCCAATAGAAACCTCAAACAGCTCCCATATGTCAAGCACCTGCAGGGATACTGACGCTCAATCATAGCATCATATTGTAACCTGTGACATATTGAGCATATGCTACACCTGCGTGACAGCTGGCATGTCATTTGTCAGAGTTGTAACTCCCCTCTCAAAGCCTTTCTTACTCTACAATAACAATGGAAATCATTATCAACTGTCTGTCATTGAATATTAAAGGTTAATGTTGATGTGTTAGAGTGTCTGGTTGTCCTATTTTATTATTTYGCCTTTATTTAACCAGGTAAGCTAGTTGAGAACAAGTTGTCATTTACAACTGCGACCTGGCCCAGATAAAGCGAAGCAGTGCGACAAAAACAACAACACAGAGTTACACATGGGATAAACAAACGTACAGTCAATAACACAATAGAAAATCTGTATACAGTGTGTGCAAATGAAGTAAGGAGGTAAGGGCAATAAATAGGCCATAGTGGTGAAGTAATTACAATTTAGCAATTGACACTGGAGTGATAGATGTGCAGATGAGGATGTGCAAGTAGAAATACTGGTGTGCAAAAGAGCAGAAAAACAAACAAATATGGGGATGAGGTAGGTAGTAGGTTGGATGGCCGAGAGAACACTGTTGCAATCCTCTTCCACTCGCCACAGAAATAATTATTCAGAATCAACTACGTTGTCTCTACATAACCTTAAATTTAAGTGAAATGCCTCTTGCAACACAAAAAAAGGTAATCTCTGACTTGAATTTTAGGCAATGATAAAACTGTAAGAAAATATTTGCATAACGTGACAACCTGTATTTTTCTGACGGAGAAAAAATATACTAGCAATTCCTTGACTTACTTTGACAAAACACATCTAAATCAATGCAGTTCAGTCTCAATGGAATCCATTAGGACACTGAAGAACTATACAGAAAGACAGAGTCGCAGSATTTAAATGAATATCTAAGTCCCACTGGAATAGACAGAAGGAGGCTTCTGCCCGTAGGTGTCAAGCTGCAGGAGGATGGATGCACTGGAGGATGAATTATTCAACGGTATTCGATATAAAGTCATGAATACATCATCTACAGTACGACTGTAACTGTAGTGACATATAATGGTTCACTACAGAACAAGTGTAATTCAACGTGGTGAAAACGTAGAAAATCATCGTATTATTCATTGGAAAGAAGAAATGGAGGGAGAACGATCCCGCCAAATAAAAATCGGGCAGAGGAGAAGAAAATGAAAATCGGAGTTTCCTTTTGCTGAGCAAGCAGCGTGCGGGTCGTTTCTGTATAATGACCAGCAGTGTTTGTGTTTGAGACAGAGAGACAGAGCAGAGAGAGAGAGAGAGGCCACTAATGACCAAGCCTTTTCAATGAGGGGACCTTTGGAGGCAAAGATTTGTGGCCAAAGAATATGATCCGCACAGAACGTGACGATCCTTCCAATTATTATAACATGCGACACTATCCTGTTCATTTGAAAGGTTATATGGCCTGCATGCATTGATTGAAGGAGAAAATCATACAAGGCTAAGCTGCATTTGGCACTTGGCATTCTGTGATAAGACCACATACAGCCTATCATCTCAGATATTATGCTGAATCAAATCTGGACCGGTTCCCGAGAATCCAGTACTAAASTAGCGGAGTCAATTCCACTTCCTAAAATGTATGGCAAAAGCAGAAGCTTGTGGCTTATTACGTTGTTATGGGTCCGTTCAGAGAAAAGCCATGCTGTTAAAGTGATTTAGTGTCACGGCTTGGCAGAGGTGAAAGGAAACTATGCCATTCTGCACCACCAGAGTCACATTGTATGACTCTACTTGGCACTATGGTTTTACTGGCTTGACAAATACTAACAACTGTGATGCATGCACATCTAAAACACACACCGTATTCACACTCATAAATACATCAGTTATTGCTGCATACTCCTAATATAACATACTCCACCAGACAGCTGTTATATTAGTGTGTTGGGGGCTTGGCTCCTTTCACACTGAATTGGACAAACGACTGTGGCTGTGAGTCATATGACTGTAATGTCATAATTGTGCTGCAGACAGTAGACGGCTTTCTCAGCCCAAGTCTGCAGCCTCTGTCACCGGCTCTCAATCACCAACATTATCAGGATGGTAGCCAGAGATAGTGATCGATTTTTAGGAAGAACTCTGCTCTCCCACGGGACAAGAGCAGAGGAGGCCACTGATACACCAGGCAAGACTAACAGATAACAGATCACGAGGAGATTCAAAGTAGCTGCCCTGGTTATATAGTCGAATGTTAAAGCACCACTCTGGGTCAGATGATAAAACAGAAAGCAAAGAGGAAAGGGAGATTTCCAAAGCAATGGGAATAACAATGTAGCTTTGTCCTTTTGTCGCCAGCTAATGAGACACAGACAAAGATCTTCCACGGTGGAAATGAGTCATAGTATTGCGTCTGGCTGGGTGTACCAGGTAAACACAGTGCACAGGGACTCTCMCCACCTGCCCACTCTCTATCCAGACTGATACAACACTTAGAATTGGCCTTTTACTCTTTTGCAAAGGAGATTACAGACCTCTTGCCTGGAAGCTTTGAAGTAGCAATCAAATGTCGTTGAACGCGTTCCTGAATGAAAGCCGTTCCTGTGTTAAATGTCATAGTTTGATTTTTCACAGTTTCCATTCCGACCAAGAGTGCCACCGGGACTGAGGTTGTTGACTGGTCTTAAGGCGGATTCTGATAAGCTGGGCTAAAATGGTCTGTGGTTTGTATTTTGGGTGTTTGCCAGACCTTAGTACGGATGGGTGCACTGAGCTACAGAGGAAAAACAGGCCACTCAATAAAAGACAAGGTCAATTTAACAGCATGTCAAAAACATAATGGAAACCTCTTGTACATGAGACATACAGTACAGCCAGTGCATTCATTACGCTGAATAATGTGAAGTAGTCTTTCCTCCTGTGCCTGCCGACACCATTTCCATTTTGTCTTCAACATTGGTCACCTGAAACATTTTTGTGTCAAAACAGAGTTATTTTGCATGACTGATTTCCAATCAATACTTCATTAGTACATGAGCAGCTGATTYCCCCCCCCCCCCACTTTGGTGCATCTCTACAGTTTAGTCCCATCAGTATTGGTATTTCAACAATGTCCCTGAGTCCCCCTCTATGCCTATCTTACGATACAATAACATAACCTTCTGCTTTCTCTCGAAGAACACAATAGGATAACCTTCAGCATGCTCAAATCTCTTGTTGCTACACATCAAGTCAAGCTAACCCTGTTTCATTTTCTAATATGTATTGCACAGTCTAGAGAATGCACAGTGCTAAATGACAAGTATAAGCCAAATACACAACAGAACCTGCGTCATGACCGCCTTGACTGTAATGTAGAAGTGAGCTGTATACTGTAGTATACTGTATGTCAGTCCATGTCCTCTTGACTTAGAGCCGTGCTGAATATAGCCTGGTCCATTGGCCCTTAGGTCCTTTGTGTACTAAACCCTGGCCAATGGCCTTGTCCCCCCGTGTCTCTGTGTTGTTAAGCACAGACTGGTGCGATAGCAGGGCGCTTTAGGGGGCTGCTGTGCCACAGAGAGGCCAGGGCACATTATGCTTATTCTGGCCAATTTCAATAACATGTGCCCTGAGCCATTCTTTCTTTCAATCCTCTGATCACACTGCAGTCTCCGTCACGCTTCAACGCATATTCTGGGTGCAATTGAAAAGAAGGGATTTCATGGACAATTGAGCTCTCTATGAACTTGATCTGGAAACCACAGTGAAAATAGCTATGTGCAGCCTCAACACACTCAGACACTCATAAATAAGGACAGCACATTTCATAACGATATGTACTGAAACAAGATCTTCTTTGTGCAGATACACTACATGACCAAAAGTATGTGCTCGCCGAACATCTCATTCCAAAATCAYGGGCATTAATACGGAGTTAGTTCCCCCTTTGATGCTATAACAGCCTACACTGTTCTGGGAAGGCTTTCCACTAGATTTTGGAACATTGCTGYKGAGACTTGCTTCCATTCAGCCACAAGAGCATTAGCAAGGTTGGGCACTGATGTTGAACGATTAGACTTGGCTCGCAGTCTGCATTCCAATTCATTCCAAATGTGTTCGATGGGGTTGAGGTCAGGGCTCTGTGCAGTTCTTCCACACCGGTCTCGACAAACCATTTCTGTATGGACCTCGCTTTGTGCACGGGGGCTTTGTCATGCTGAAACAGAAAAGGGCCTTCCCCAAACTGTTGCCACAAAGTTGGAAGCACAGAATTGTCTAGAATGTCATTGTTTGCTGTAGCGTTAAGATTTCCCTTCACTGGAACTAAGGGGCCTAGCCCGAACTATGAAAAACAATGGCGGCGAGCTTTACACCATTCCAGCCGACGCTTGGCATTGCACATGGTGATCTTAGGCTTGTGTGCGGCTGCTCGGCCATGGAAACCCATTTCCTGAAGCTCCAGACCAATAGTTATTGTGCTGATGTTGCTTCCAGAGGCAGTTTGGAACTTGGTAGTGAGTATGCTTTTTAC
This sequence comes from Salvelinus sp. IW2-2015, assembly GCF_002910315.2. Classification (NCBI taxonomy): domain Eukaryota; kingdom Metazoa; phylum Chordata; class Actinopteri; order Salmoniformes; family Salmonidae; genus Salvelinus; species Salvelinus sp. IW2-2015. The sequence continues at coordinate 41,175,206 of NC_036863.1, read as the reverse complement.
GCTCTTCAGCACTCGGTGGTTCCGTTCTGTGAGCTTGTGTGGTCTACCACTTCGCGGTTGAGCCGTTGTTGCTCCTAGACGTTTCCACTTCATATTAACAGCACTTATAGTTGACCGGGACAGCACTGGCAGGGCAGAAAATCAAACTTTATTTGTCACATGCGCCGAATACAACAAGTGTAGACCTTACCGTGAAATGCTTACTTACAAATAAACTAAAGTTAAATATAAAAAKAATATAAAGTAACACAATAACATAACATTAACGAGGTTATATAGAGGGGTACCGGTACAGAGTCAGTGTGCAGGGGTAGAGGTTAGTTGAGGTAATTTGTACATGTAGGTAGGGGTGAAGTGACTATGCATAGATAATAAACAACGAGTAGCAGCAGTGTAAAAACAAATGGAGGGGAGGGGTGATGTCAATGTAAATAGTCCGGTGGCCATTTGATTAATTGTTCAGCAGTCTTAAGGCTTGGGAGTAGAAGCTGTTAAGGAGCCTTTTGGTCCAAGACTTGGCGCTCCGGTACCGGTTGCCGTGCGATAGCAGAGAAAACAGTCAATGACTTCGGTGACTGGAGTCTCTGAYAATTTTATGGGCTTTCCTCTGACAGCACCTATTATATAGGTCCTGGATGGCAGGAAGCTTGGCCCCTGTGATGTACTGGGCAGTACGCACTACCCTCTGTAGCGCCTTACGGTCAGATGCCGTGCAGCTGCCATACCAGGCGGTGATGCAACCGGTCAGGATGCTCTCGAATGTGCAGCTGTAGAACTTTTTGAGGATCTGGGGACCCATGCCAAATCTTTTCAGTCTCCTGAGGGGGAAAAGGTTTAGTCGTGCCCTCTTCACGACTGTCTTGGTGTGTTTGGACCACGATAGTTTGTTGGTGATGTGGACACCAAGGAACTTGAAACTCTCGACTCGCTCCACTACAGCCCCGTCGATGTTAATGGGGGCCTGTTCGTGACAGATGTGTTGTTGCCTACCCTGACCAACTGGGGGTGGCCCATCAGGAAGTCCAGGATTCAGTTGCAGAGGGAGGTGTTTAGTCCCAGGGTCCTTAGCTTAGTGGTGAGCTTYGTGGACACTATTGTGTTGAACGCTAAACTGTAGTCAACGATCAGCATTCTCACATAGGTGTTCCTTTTGTCCAGGTGGGAAAGGGCCGTGTGGAGCACGATTGAGATTGTGTCATATGTGGATCTGTTGGGGCGGTATGCGAATTGGAGTGGATCTAGGGTATCCGGGAGGATGCTGTTGATGTGAGCCATGACCAGCCTTTCAAAGCACTTCATGGCTACCGACGTGAGAGCTACGGGGTGGTAATCATTTAGGCAGGTTACCTTCGCTTCCTTGGGCACAAGGACTATGGCAGTCTGCTTAAATCATGTAGGTATTACAGACTTGGTCAGGGAGAGGTTGAAAATGTCAGTGAAGACATTGGTCAGTTGGTCCGCGCATGCTTTGAGTACACGTCCTGGTAATCCRTCTGGCCCCGCGGCTTTGTGAATGTTGACCTGTTTAAAGGTCTTGCTCACATCAGCTACCGAGAACGTTATCACACAGTCATCCAGAACAGMTGGTGCTCTCGTGCATGTTTCAGTGTTGCTTGCCTCGAAGCGAGCATAAGTGAGCATAAAAGGCATTTAGCTCCTCTGGTAGGCTCGCATCACTGGGCAGCTCACGTCTGGGTTTCCCTTTGTGCCACATTGAAAGTCACTGAGCTCATCAGTAAGGTCATTCTACTGCCAATGTTTGTCTATGGAGATAATGCTGTGTGCTTGATTTTATACAAGAGTCAGCAACGGGGATGGCTGAAATAGCTGAATCCACTCATTTGAAAGAGTGTCTACATACTCTTGACCATTTAGTGTATATCAGACATTTGTGTTATTTGTAGTGTCCGAAAGGCATGCTCTGAACTGGTCAGGGAAGACAAAGAGTAAGATGATTACGCATACCAAACTGTGGCTAGTACAYAACCAAACAGAATGGGGTAGCATGTAAAGCCATACTACCCTATCTAAACACAATACATATCAAATAACAAAATATTTTTGCCAACCAAACAACAGTTGCCTATATATATATGCCTGTTTGTATAACCACCAATGACTGTTTTATCCCTCTATCTAGGAAACTCTGTTTTGTTCCTCATTAGGAACAATGCCCTCAGACAGAGCAGGCTGCCAGGCAGCAATAACAATCTTAACAGCAGGGACAGGCGAGGTGATGACTATCCTAGTAGCGCTTGGGAGAGCAGAGCAAAGTAAAGCAGCATTGATGTTTCTCAGCCAATAGCATCTTGGGCTACACAGCAGGCTTGCATTATGTGCCATTAGAAGAAAGATGAGAGGGGCGTGCCGATTCCCACACATCTGTGATGAAGAGGATCACTGAGAGAGGGAGAGGCACACCTGGTTTCCTGCTCAGGATGGAGAGATGAGAGTGTATGATGCAATTGGCCGCAAACAATGAAAAAACAACCAGCCACAATGCACCATCATTGGAATTCACAAACACACACAAGTGTCACGTCTGCTCCCGCTCCCCCTCTCTGGCGCTCGAGTCCGCCAGGCTGCTCATCATTACGCACACCTGTCACCATCGTTATGCGCACTAGCTCTTCATCAGACTCACCTGGACTCCATCACGTCATTGATTGCCTCCCCTATATCTGTCCCTGTGTCTGCATTGATGCTGTTTTGTTTCTCTTGTCCAGATGCTGTTTTTGCTTTCTTTCGTGTCTATTTATAATTAAATCCTCACCCTGTACTTGCTTCCGATCTCCCAGTGTCTGTCGTCTTAAGACCATTAAAAGATGCAGACACCACAATTGGAAGAATCAGGGAGTTTTTWGTTTTTTTAGTGGTGACGTCAGGTCCTGGTGCCRCTGCCGAAGCAACCGGGGATGCCTCAGCTGGCTCGTTGGACTCCCATGCCTCAGCTGGATCACAAGCCTTGGATGTCTCGTCGGGCTCCCTCGCCATGCCTCGTCGGGCGCCTCGGCCGGCTTGTCGGGCCACCGCGCCTCGTCCGGTTCGTCGGGCCACCGCGCCTCGGCCGGCTCGTCGGGCCACCGCGCCTCTGCCAGGCGCCGGATAGCGCCCTGTCACGTCTGCTCCCGCTCCCGCTCCCCCTATCTGGCGCTCGAGGTCGCCAGGCTGCTCATCTTTACGCACACCTGTCACCATCATTACGCGCACCAGCGCTTCACCGGACTCACCTGGACTCCATCACGTCAACACTGTACTTGCTTCCGGTCTCCCAGCGTCTGTCACCTCAAGACTGTTACAACAACGTACAGTGCCTTGAGAAAGAATTCACACGCCTTCACTTTYTCCACATTTTGTTGTGTAACAACCTGAATTTCAAGTTGATTAAATTGAGATGTTGTGTCACTGATCTATACCCCATAATGTCAAAGTGGAATTTTGTTTGTAGAATAAAAAAAAAAGATAAAGCTGTAATGTCTTGAGTCAGTCGTTATTCAACCTCTGTTATGGCAAGTGTCGTGTCTTTGCTATCATTAAATTGAAGACTTATAGTTTTTATCAAAGATTCCTGTAATTAGGGATTACGCGATCAACTGAGTTGTAATGTAACTAATTAACTATGATTTTGGGAGCACCCAGGGAAAGTAGTCAGATTACAAAGTTATAATTTCCCAATATAACCTTTCAGATATTTTCATATCTGATCAATAGTCTTCTGATTAATGATTTATTTATTTTACCTCACGTTAGTCTCATTCCAAACGTCGTAAATTGTTGGTTATCTGCACGAACCCAGTCTTCACTATGAGTCATCCATACATCAATTCTTAAATCATTTATTTATTACTAACTAATTAATTCACAGAAATGCATAAACAAACAAACAAACTTAAAAATGGTTACATGAAATGATGGGAGAAATATGCCCTAGTGGGCTGAACCGGCATGGCGGCTTGTTAGACAAAGGGAAAATTGTGGTTTGACTAAGAAGTCACTACAGWGTCCATAATTATAACAATTGACATGCTAATCCTTTACACATGAACGCTCACTCATTCGGGAACAATTTCAATCAATATATATATATTTACGCTCAATGTGTCGTCTTGATCGCTGGAGAAAAGTTAGTTTCTGTTGGAGATTCGTCGGTCTCTGTCCTGGTTATTGTGGATAGTTCAGAGTGACATTCGTTATAGAATGGATGTTTCGGCGGTTGTCTTTCTTCGCGTTCAATGATACCGAATTCCTAGCTGCAGACTAGTAGTCAATATCAAAGAATTGTTCTTATTCGTCTAAGAGTTTAACCACGTGGTATGGTTAAAGATTCAGCAATGTTACTTAACCTTCGTTCTCCTCCTAATGGAGAAAAACCTGGTCTAATGGTAATTTCTCAGAGTTGAGCTTTTATTCGGATAGCAGAGAGGGGCTGTCCCAGGGTGTCTGACCCAACTGGCTCAGGGGCGGGTCCTCGGGTTTAGTTCAAATCAAACGGGATTTGTATTTTTCTTCATTAAACAGTCCGAAATCATATTACACAATTATACAAACAGTATCATACTCACTCATTCATTTTATACAACAAACAGATGTAAACCTCATATCTGAGGTTATTATATAAACAGCGGTATGGCAATGCAGCCACCCCGTCTCTCATGAGTTTCCCACATGGGGACAAACGGTCCGGTTCATAGCTGGAATCTCCACCGAGCTTTTATACTTTTGCAGGAACATGAAATATGTTCGTACCTCAAGTTCTGTGAGGTGGAAGAAAATTCCTTTGTCCTGAAAGTTTACCCTCTCTCTAATACTGTTTGGCCATGAGGAGATTCTCAGGAATTTACGACGTCTCTCTGTGATCACAGCATGGGTTGAAGGAGGAAAGGGAGAGGCAGGGAGAGGGGGATGGGGTTTGCTATACCCAAGCAGGCAACGTCATGACACAAGCCTAAATAAGTTTTAAAAAATGGGCTTTACAAATCGCATAATAAATTGAATGGACACGTTCCGTGTTCAATAATAGTGATGAACATTATTTTTCAATAACTACCCCATCTCTATACCCCACAAATACAATTATCTGTAAGGTCCCGCAATCGAGTAGTGAATTTCAAACACAAATTCAACCACAAAAATATTTTCAAGCATGGTGGTGGCTGCATCATATTATGGGTATGAGAAGACTAAGGAGTTTTTTAGGATAAAAATAAACAGAATACAGCTATAAGCACAGGAAAATCCTAGAGGGAAAACCTGGTTCAGTCAGCTGGGAGACAAAAATCACCTTTCAGCAGGACAATAACCGAAAACAGACGGCCAAATCTACACTGGAGTTGCTTATCAAGACGATATTGAATGTTACCGAGTGGCCTAGTTACAGTTTTGACTTCAATTGGAGTGAAAATCTATGGCAAGACTTGAAAATGTTTGTTTAGCAATGATCAACAATTAACTTGACAAAGCTTGAATTAAATAAATTTAAAAAAGGGAAAATATTGTACAATCCAGGTGTGCAAAGCTCTTAGAGACTTATCTAAAAACATGTTTTCATTTTGTCATTGTGGGATTTTGTGTGTTGATGGGTGGGAATTTTATTTTATTTAATCCATTTTGAATTCAGGCTGTAACATAACAAAATGTGGAGTAAGTCAAGGGGTGTGAATGTTTGTGACCCTGGAATTCAAACATCAGAGGCATCGAAGCTCGTCCTAAGCATATCATACATCTCCAACCCCATCCATGCATTTACATTACCTGGAAAAGATAGCAGGAGCAGTAAAACTTAGCTCTTTAGTATGCCAACATCGGTCTGCCTTGAGAGTCATGAGAGAGCTTCATATCACCTTATCACACCACGGCCACTCATTACTACTATACCCCAGTAAAAAGGGCCACGCTAATTTCATGTATTAAAGCAATTACCACAGCAGGGATCAAGACTGCAGAAMAAAGGCTACAATCAATCAGAAGCAAGCCTATTCACTTCTTGCATGAATCACCACTGTAACTACTGCACAGGAACACACACACACACATAGGCATTTAGTCATAGCAAGAGCGTAAACCTGTCAAATAAGGTAGGCTTTTCTATAGTACCAGTCAAAAGTTTGGACACACCTACTCATTCAATGTTTGTAGAACACTATAGAGTAATAGAGAAGATATCAAAGCTGTGAAACAACACATATGGAATCATGTAGTAACCAAAAAAGTGTTAAACAAATCAAAATCGATTTTAGATTGTTCAAAGTAGCCACCCTTTGATGACAGCTTTTCACACTCTTGGTATTCGATACCAGGCTGTATCACAACAGGCCATAATTGGGAGTCCCATAGGGCGGCGCACCATTGGCTCAGAGTCGCAAGAAAAAGTATGTGAACCCTTTGGAAATACCTGGATTTCTGCATAAATTGGTCACACCGTGTAAACCTTCACAATGCAAGGTGAAAAAAGTATGTGAACCCTTGGATTTAATAACTGGTTGACCCTACTTTGGCACAATAACCTCAACCTAACGTTTTCATGTAGTTGCGGATCAGATCTGCACAACGGTCAGGAGGAAWTTTGGACCATTCCTCTTCACAAAACTGTTTCAGTTCAGCAATATTCTTGGGATGTCTGGTGTGAACTGCTCTCTTGAGGTCATGCCACGGCATCTCAAATCGAGTTGAGGTCAGGACTCTGACTGGGCAACTCCAGAAGGCGTATTTTCTTCTGTTGAAGCTATTCTGTTGTTGATTTACTTCTGWGTTTTGGGTCGTTGTCCTGTTGCATCACCCATCTTCTGTTGAGCTTCAATTGGTGGACAGATAGCCTAACATTCTCTTGCAAAATGTCTTGATAAACTTGGGAATTCATTTTTCCGTCAATGATAGCAAGCTGTCCAGGCCCTGAGGCAGCAAAGCAGCCCCAAACCATGATGCTCCCTCCACCATAATTTACAGTTGGGATGAGGTTTTGATGTTAGTGTGCTGTGCCTTTTTTTCTCCACACATAGTGTTGTGTGTTCCTTCCAAACAACTCAACTGTAGTTTCATCTGTCCACAGAATATTTTGCCATTAGCGCTGTGGAACGTCCAGGTGCACTTGGAACAGCAGTGGCTTCTGCGTGGTGTCCTCCCATGAGCACCATTCTTGTTTAGTGTTTACGTATTGTAGACTCGTCAACAGAGATGTAAGCATGTTCCGGAGATTTCTGTAAGTCTTTAGCCTACACTAGGATTCTTCTTAACCTCATTGAGCATTCTGCGCTATGCTCTTGCAGTCATCTTTGCAGGACAGCCACTCCTAGGGAGAGTAGTAACAGGGCTGAACTTTCTCCATTTGTCTTACCATGGACTGTTGAATAGCTTTTAGAGATACTTTTGTAACGCTTTCCAGCTTTATGCAAGTCAACAATTCTTAACCTTAGGTCTTCTGAGATCTCTTTTGTTTGAGGCATGGTTCACAAACTCACATTTTGTGAGTGTTTTTTATAGGGCAAGGCAGCGCTAACCGCCATCTCCAATCTCGTCTCATTGATTGGACTCCAGGTTAGCTGACTCCTGACTCCAATTAGCTTTTGGAGAAGTCATAAGCCTAGGGGTTCACATAATTTTCCAACTTACTGTTTAAATGATGTATTMAATATAGACAMGAAAAATACAATAATTTGTGTGTTATTAGTTTAAGCACACTATGTTTGTTTATTGTTGTGACTWAGATGAAGATCAGATCAAATTTGATGACCAATTGATGCAGAAATCCAGGTAATTTCAAAGGGTTCAAATACTTTTTCTTGCCACTGTAGATGGGATGGCTATCGCTGCAGAATGCTGTGGTAGCCTTGCTGGTTAAGTGTGCCTTGAATTCTAAATAAATCATAGACGGTGTCACCAGAAAAGCACCCCCACACCATAACACCTCCTCCTCCATGCTTTACGGTGGGAAATACACATGCGGAGATCATCCGTTCACCCATACCGCGTCTCATAAAGACACAGCGGTTGGAACCAAAAGTCTTCAATTTGGACTCCAGACCAAAGGACAAATTACCACCGGTCTAATGTCCATTGATCGTGCTTCTTGGCCCAAGCAAGTCTCTTCTTMTTATTGGTGTCCTTTAGTAGTGGTTTCTTTGCAGCAATTCAACCATGAAGGCCTGATTCACACAGTCTCCTCTGAACAGTTGATGTTGAGATGTGTCTGTTACTTGAACTCTATGAAGCATTTATTTGGTATATGTCYGTTACGTTTATGGGTGTCACGCCYTGATCTGTTTCACCTGTCCTTGTGATTGTCTCCACTTYCCTCCAGGTGTCGCCCATCTTCCCCATTATCCCCTGTGTCTGGTAACAGTTCATCTTGTTTGTCAAGCTTACCAGCGTTTGTMCTGTCAGCTCCTGTCTTTTTCCCTSCCTCTCTTTCTCTCGTCCTCCTGGYTTTGAGCCTTGCCTGTCCTGACCCTGTACCCGCTTGCCTGATCACTCTGCCTGTCCCGGACCCTGAGCCTGCCTTGACCTGTCGATGCCTGCCCCTGGTGTTACAATAAACATTGTTACTTCACACGGWCTGCACTTGGGTCTTACCTTGAGAGTACGAACTGGCCATGACTGACCCAGCAGACCTGGGCCAGCTGCGCAACGCCATCTCCTCCCAAGGAGCCGCCATCGGGAGGCACGAGGAACTGCTTTGTGGCCTTATAGAGGGGTTCCAAACGTTGGCTGAACGCCATGACCGGGAATTGGACAGTTTGCTGGAGCAATTCCGCAGGTTGTCTGGGAGGCAGCCTACCATGGTAGTAACCCCACAGCTCCTCAACGACTCAGCTGCTAGCATCGGCGTCTCATCGGCCACTCCACCTTCTTGGGATCCCCGTTTCCCCCCCCCCCGGCTTCAATGGAGAGTCGAGCACCTGTCAGGCGTTTCTAGCTCAGTGTGCCCTCATTTTCGAGCTTCAGCCCTCCTCCTTCCCCTCGGATTGCTCTCATCACGCTGATGTCCGAGAGGGCTCTCACCTTGGCTACTGCTGTATGGGATCATATGCGTTAATCTAGAGGGGTTCGTGTTTTTTYCGCCCGTTCTCTGTGAGAGAAGCTGTCCGGGAGCTAATCCAGCTTCGACAGGACTCCTGCAGTGTGGCTGACTATGCGGTGGATTTCCGCACGTTGGCAGCGAAGGGTGGCGATCAGCATTCTCACATATTGCTTTTCCACTCTATGCTCTAATGACAGGGTTGTATAACGGGAGTGCTCAGGGTGGCTGAAATAATACGATCAAGTACATTTCGTGGAACATCAAAGGGGTTAACAACCCTGTGAAGCATAAGAGGGTGCTGACACACTTAAAGGGTTTGATTGCAAATATTGTATTTCTACAAGAGACTCACTTGAGGACTGGTGAGCATTTTAGGATGTGTAGGGACTGGGTTGGTTCCACTTTAACTTTCATAGTAAATCAAGAGTTGCTGCCATTTTGGTTGATAAATCTACTCCCTTTGTAGCTTCTGAGGTTATTGCTGATCCTAAGGGACGATACGTTATAGTAACCGGTAAACTGTTTTCTACCCCTCTTGTTTGGGCTAGTGTTTAAGCTCCCAATTGGGATGATACAAGTTTCATTTCCTCCTTTTTATCTGCTATACCCAATTTAGATTCCCATTTGTTGATTTTAGGGGGGTATTTCAACTGTACAATGTCCCCAGTTCTTGACAAGTCCTCACAAAGAACTACAGGCCCATCTAAATGTGCCCTACTTATTCAATCTTTTCTTCAGAAATATGCTATGTGTGAGGCCTGGCGTTTCCTACACCCTACAGATAGACAGTATTCCTTTTATTCTTATGTTCATCAAACATACTCCTGCATTGATTACTTCTTTTTGGACAAAAAACTTCTGCCTAACCTTCGGCGGTGTACGTACGAGAGTATTGTTATTTCTGACCATTCACCATTAGTGCTTGAACTAGAGTTTCCCCAGCGACCTCCTATGTGTTATCAATGGCGTCTTAACCCCATTTTACTCTCAGATAAGGAGTTTGTCAATTTCATTTATTATGAAATCACCTTATTCCTAGAAACGTATTCCTATGTCCTGCTCTACCATATGGGAGTCTCTCAAAGCATACCTACGTGGCCAAATGTTTTCTTATACAGCCAACCCAAACAAAGCTCGCTCTCAGCAACTTCGGGACCTGAGCGAATCCATAGCCACATTGGATGAGAAGTATGCTACGGATCCTTCCTCTGATCTACATMATTTCTACCAGGCAAGCTGAACAGTTACTCTTGCGAGCTCGATACAGAGTGTATGAACAAGGCAACAAGGCCAGTAAACTCCTTGCACATCAGATCAGTAAATCTGAGGCCTCACGTTTAATCCCACAAATAAGGACCCCGTCTGGTGCCACCACAGTTATACATGAAGAGATCAATGATCAATTCAAACAATTTTACTCTGCGCTATACACCTCTGAATCCCCTCAAGACCCTTTGCTGATTGATTCATTCTTTTTAAAAAATAAAATAAAAATAATGGCTTGAATATTCCTTCAATTGATACAGACTCCCATGACTGTCTAGAAGAATAATTTACACTTGAGGAGATTGCAACAGCAGTGTCCGCAATGAAAGTGGTAAATCACCGGGTCCGGATGGTTTTCCAACCTAATTTTACAGGACGTTTTCTGGTTTGCTTTGCCCATTCTTGTCTCAATTATTTGCAGAGTGCCTTAATACCTCAAAGCTACCACCTAGTCTTTATCAGGCTTCAATTTCATTACTTTTAAAGAAAAACAAAGACCCCCTGGAATGTGGATTCTATCGCCCTATCTCGCTTTTAAACTGTGATTAAAAAATCCTAGGTCTGAGCTATCCGTATGGAAGGCACGCTGCACCAAGTAGTACACTCTTACCAGACTGGCTTTGTGAGAAATAGGCATTTGTTTTTCAATATTAGACACCTCATGAATATACTGTACTTCCCAGCGTTGGGGGACCCGKAGGTGGTGGTCTCAATTGCTGCGGAAAAAGCTTTTGACCACGTTGAGTGGGACTACCTAACAGCTGCCCATTATAGATTTGGCTTTGGCCCTAAATTCATTGCGTGGATAAAGATTCTTTATTTTTCTCCCATGGCTTCGGTACGGACTAACAACTTGTCCTCTGACTATTTTCCCTTGCACCGCGGATCCAGACAGGGTTGTCCACTCTCCCCCTTGTTGTTTGCTTTGGCAATCGAACCTCTCGCCATTGCACTACGTACTAATGATGCCATTCAAGGTATAATMAGGAYGGGCTTAGAGCACAAAGTCTCGCTATATGCTGACGACCTCCTTTTGTTTATCTCCAACCCTGATACCTCATTGCCACGTGCCTTATCTGTTCTTAAAAAGTTTGGATCAATCTCAGGGTACAAGCTGAATCTAGGCAAGAGTGAGCTTTTTCCTGAAAATAAGGCTGCTTTAAAATGCTCTTTTACAAAAGGCAAGAGTGAGCTTTTTCCTGTAAATAAGGCTGCTTTAAAGTGCTCTTTTACAAGTTTTCAGTTTAGGATTGTCCGGGATCAATTCACCTACTTGGGAGTTAAAGTGACAAGGAAATATTCAAATTTGTTTCAGAACTTTGTTGCTCKAGCAGACAGTTTGAAACAATCTTTTACTTTTTGGAATTCGCTACCTCTYTCWCTTATTGGAAGGATTAATGTCATTAAAATGAATGTGTTGCCCAAATTTTTATATTAATTTCAATGTTTACCCATTTTTATTCCAAAATCTTTTAATTCACTGGATCAAACATTCATGTATTTTATTTGGGATGGCAAGGTACCACAGATTGGTAGAAAACATTTACAGAAGCCTAAGGCATTGGTGGTTTAGCTCTACCAAATTTTCAGACATACTAKTGGGCTGCAAATTTCAGAGCCCTTTTGTACTGGCTGCAGACTGATCCTACTGGCCCTAGACCACTCTGGGTCCAGATGGAGTCTGAATTGTGTAAACCTGCTGCACTTTCTTCTGTGTTGTGCTCGTCTCTCCCAGTGTCCCTAGGCAAACGGTGTGTCAACCCAATTGTAAAGCAGTCTCTTAAAATTTGGAATAAGTTCCGTTTAGCCTTTAGCCTCCGATGCTTTTCTCTATCAGGCCCAATCAATCAGAACATTTTATTTCCTCCATCTTTGAATGATGGGGCTTTTGCCATCTGGCACTCACTAGGCCTCTCCTCACTAGCCCAAGTATTCTTTGATGATACATTTGCCTCTTTTGCTCAGCTACAGGAAAAGTTCAACCTCCCCCAATCCCACTTTTTCCACTATCTCCAGACTAGGAACTTTGTCAGAGCTAACRCACCTGAATTTCCCCATAGGCCTGCRAATACAGCTATAGAGAGCMTCTTTGAGCTGAACAAGCTTCATAGGGGCGCAATTTCAGATGTATATGCAATCATTAATGACTTACAGAACCCTTCTTTGGTGCCTTTAAAGACTCRATGGGAAAAGGATTTGGGGGAGGCACTTGGGGAAGACACCTGGGAATCTGTGCTGCATAGGGTGCATTTGTCCTCTTTTAGCACAAGACACAGCCTCATTCAATTCAAGGTGGTTCACCTYATCCACTGGCCAAACTTTGAAGAATATTCTCTGATTTTGATCCTACCTGTGTCAGATGTAAAACGGAACCAGCCACACCGTTGCGTATGTTTTGGGGTTGTCATAAACTGTCAGGTTTCTGGGAATTAATATTTAAATGTTTCTCTGATATATATGACACAGTTATAGATCCGTCTCCCCTTACAGCCCTTTTTGGAGTACTGCCTATAGGTACCCCCCTGTCAAGAATTCAGTTGGACACTGTTGCTTATACAACTCTTTTAGCTAGACGGCTAATACTACAGAACTGGAAGATGGCAGCTCCCCCATCTTATAAATATTGGGTGAGAGATGTGTTGTGCTCTCTGAAACTAGAAAAAATGAAATGCAATACACGTGGGAACCCCAAACTGTTTTATGAGGCTTGGACTCCATTCCGGTCTTACTTTAAACAGTCCATCCTCTGATGGCATTCATATTAAAACAAAAATAAGTCTGTATTTGACCCCCCTGTGACTTAGGGGTTGGATGAGCATTTCTTTGTGTTTTGTTTTGGGAGGGGGGGCATTAAGGTTGATGATGTGCTTATTGATTGTGACCTGTGGATGCCTTGTTCATCTTGCCCGGTCAGAGACTAAAATGTGAGCTTGTTTTGCCCTGTTTTTTCAAATATTTTTTTAAACATTTTGTTCACGCATACATAAAATGATTATTATTTTGGTCCAGTGGATGGTCRGTCTGTGRCCATGACTGTCTGTGAGTGGTYGCATTTCTCCACCCCTATCCCTWGACTGTTTACAGGAACAATGGTGAGGTGTTWGCTCTGTCCCTGTACTACAGATTGCCCTTTAACCTTTGTAGCCTTCTGCCCRGTGTGTTTAACTTGTCTAAAGTACKGTATCTTTAATTAAAGCTCTTTTTTAAATGTTTAAAATATTTTTTCTAGTTGAGTATATGATTTATATTGTTTTGTGTTGTCTTGTGTGTAAAACTGAATAAACATAATTCTCAAAGAAGTTGGAGCTCTTCTCTGTCTGCATTAACAAGGACAACACACAGGTCTTTCCATCATTGTATGATTTTTTGTGTGCAAATGTACTCAAATTTACGGACAATGTCAAATGTGATGTAGCGAAGCAACTGCGTGAGTTGGGTGCGCAATTACACAGGTACTTTCCCGAAACGGATGACACACACAACTGGATTCGTTATCCCTTTCATGCCCTGCCTCGAGTCCACTTACCGATATCTGAACGAGAGAGCCTCATCGAAATTGCAACAAGCGGTTCTGTGAAAATTGAATTTAATCAGAAGCCACTGCCAGATTTCTGGATTGGGCTGCACTCAGAGTATCCTGCCTTGGCAAATCGCGCTAAGACACTGAAGCCCTTTGCAACCACATACCTATTGTATGTGAGAGTGGATTCTCGGCCCTCACTAGCATGAAAACTAAATACAGGCAGAGACTGTGTGTGGAAAATGATTTAAGACTGAGACTCTCTCCAATACAACCCAACATTGCAGAGTTATGTGCATCCTTTCAAGCACACCCTTCTTATTAACCTGTGGTGAGTTATTCACGATTTTTGATGAACAAATAACGTTTTATATGTAAGATGGCTAAATAAAGAGCAAAATTATTGATTATTATTATATTATTATTTGTGCCCTGGTCCTATAAGATCTCTTTGTCACTTCCCACGAGCCAGGGTGTGACAAAAACTCACACTCATTCTTATGTTTAACAAATGTATCGGCTCAAACACATTAAGAAGGAAAGAAATTCCACAAATGTACTTTTAAGAAGGCACAGCTGTTAATTGAAATGCATTCCAGGTGTGCAAAGCTGTCATCAAGGCAAAGGAATGAATGAGTAGGTGTGTCCAAACTTTTGACTGTGTGTGAGCAAGAAATAAAGGGAAAAGTTTTATAAGATTTATGTGAGGAAAAAAAKAAGTAGATATGGATTGTGTGGGTGTGAATGTGTGTGTAGCCTTCTATGACGTAAACTGAATGTAACCCTTCTTTATTTACTTAGCCTCCTGCAGTATAGGCCAGGCAGGCAGCTGCAGTCCCCTGACAGCATCCATAGAACAAATGCATTCCTCTCAGCCTGAGCTGCTGCGTGGTCTGAGTGTACAATAAACCAGTCCATGTTTCCCCGGCAGCACAGGGCACAGAGGGAGGCTGAGAGAGGGCTGGGRAGGGGACTGTCTGCTTGGTATGCAGCGCCAGCTCAATGCCAGTCCCAAAACTGGACAGGTTGTCACTGCCTGGAGGACACTTCCAGCAATCTACAGCAATCTCCAGATACCGACAAGGACACGAATGCTCTCTGCTCACGTTCTGTCGGCCCAGAGACAGAGATGAGAATTAGAATGAGTGTAAGGTGGAGGTCATCYTCACTGCAAGGGAGGGAATGTACGATGAGAGAAGCCGTGCAGCTTTACTATCAAAGCTTCCTCACCTCTTCTCCCATCATCTGTAGAAATAGTTGAGCAAATGTCTCCAAAAGGTAAATCACAGTTATCATTGACGGGCCCTGGATATAACCCATCAGTGCCGAGTTAACTTATCATCCATGCCTTATCTACCAAACAGACATAGAGGAGTTTTTATAGATCTGTCAACATTGCAGGTGGGAGAGAAGTCATCTGAACGTGTGATGTTAGCAAAACCTCTCAGAGAACCCGGACACAAAGAATCAAAGTCAGARGGAGGAAGACATGTTCCTCTGCCTATTTCCCCCAAAACGAAGGTTCTTACCCAGTGCCTTGCAAGTTGCAAGAAAAGGGGTTTTAACGATATACTGTACATTGCATGAATAATATGATCGCATAGACTGGCAACTCACTTGTTAAACATCTAGTAAACCGCCTCTTCTTCACACTGTGTATGAAAGAGAAACATGTTTCAAGGAATGTAGAAAACCTCTTAAGGGAACCCAGATGGCTGTCATACTGTAGATTAGGTGTTGGGCTACGGGGGAGTATTGGCGTAGAGCAGGAAAAATAACTTTATAATGTTAACCGTCAATGTGTTCAGCCATGAGCAATGCAATACTGATCATTACATGTACATGACCTCACCTCCAAATGATGCCCTTTCATACTGTATGTGTGCTCCGTTTAATAGCATCTCTTCCTTWCCTGGTTCGATATTCCCTGGGGATTTCTGTGCATGAACTCTTTCAGCCAGATGTCAGCGTGGCAGAGGGCGTAGCCCTCAGCCCAGCTCCTTGTGACAGTGTGGTCTGCACCTGCCCATGACCGCCTCAATCAACTCTAGGCCGTTCCAGACTGATATACTGGCTCKCAGGCAGCCCCTTTAGGAGCCCTCTTAGCTTTCTTGCTCACTCACTGTACTGTAGCAGAGAGACTGCAGCCTCTTTCATGAGCTACCTTCTGACACTCTTGAGAACTAAGATAAGTAGTCAACTGCGTTCACTGATATCTGGAGTATTTTCTCTCCGTTTCGATATTTCACTTGAGACTATTTGTAGGGAAGCATACGACACAAAGATAGTATTCTGTGTATATACAAATACAGTTTATACTATTATTATACATTTAATATGACATATTTCCGGCTGTTTTTTTTATCTGACTTAAATACATGTTCCATTACAGGTGAGGGTCAGCAGGTACCATCATAAAGAGAAGTACATTTTCCACTGGAGTGGGTTTGAGAGGGAGTTGAGAACAACACAAGTTTTTATGAAGGAATATTTTTGGTTTAATGATAGTGGCTTGTAATGTAATGTTTGAGGAAGACATAGTCAAACATCAGGGCTGTCTGTAATGGTGCCTCCACTCTCCCACTGACGGGCGAGATAAGAGGAAAGGGGAACTGCAGAAAATTAAAAAGTTCAAAAGATTCTGATTCAGTAAATTGCCTTTTTTTTTAAGCCAGTGTTTTTCCTAAGAAACTCTTTGGAGTTTCAATCACAGTTGCAAACAAAGTATCCACAGGCCTCCTGCTAACTCCAAAATGGTTTAAATTAAAAGAGCGCAACAGGGGGACATAATCTACTAAAATGCCATGTCAAGCTCTGCACTGTTGAAAGTCACACTAGTTCACGCCGGTGGAACCCACTGATTTCTTTTGTGTGTTTTTTTTTCATACAGAGATGGTAGGATAACTAGGCAACGCCTAGTTTGTTGTGATAAAACAGAACTTGTGTGAGAAACTGTGAAAAGGCCCAGYGACAGTTTTCGTGTCAATGTATCTTATGTCCATCACTAATCAGTTAGAGAGAGATTACAATGCTCAACGGTACTCTATATYCAAGAGGGTATACAACATGCGATACAACAGGGTACCCCAACTGCCGGGGATTTTATTTGGCCCCATTTCTGAGCAAATGTTTTTAAAAAATTWGGTTTTATAGTTGGACATAAAAKACTGTAAAAACACCAGAAAATCAGATCGAAGTGATTTTCACTTTGGAAATCTGTCCCAAAGTATTCAAACAAATAATAGAGATATACAGTTGAAGTCGGAAGTTTACATAGACTTTAGCCAAATACATTTAAACTCAGTTTTTCCCAATTCCTGACATTTAATCCTAGTAAGAATTCCCTGTCTTAGGTCAGTTAGGATCACCACTTTATTTTAAGAATGTGAAATGTCAGAATAATAGTAGAGAGAATGATTTATTTCAGCTTTTATTTCTTTCATCACATTSCCAGTGGGTCAGAAGTTTACATACACTCACCTAGTTTTTGGCAGCATTGCCTTTAAATTGTTTAACTTGGGTCAAACGTTTCGAGTAGCCTTCCACAAGCTTCCCACAATAAGYTGGGTGAATTTTGGCCCATTCCTCCTGACAGAGCTGGTGTAACTGCGTCAGGTTTGTAGGCCTCCTTGCTTGCACACGCTTTTTCAGTTCTGCCCACACATTTCTATAGGATTGAGGTCAGGGCTTTGTGATGGCCACTCCAATACCTTGACTTTGTTGTCCTTAAAGCCATTTTGCCACAACTTTGGAAGTATGCTTGGGGTCGTTGACCATTTGGTAGACCCATTTGCGACCAAGCTTTAACTTCCTGACTGATGTCTTGAGATGTTGATTCAATATATCCACATAATTTTACTGCCTCATGATGCCATCTATTTTGTGAAGTGCACCAGTCCCTCCTGCAGCAAAGCCACCCCACAACATGATGCTGCCACCCCCGTGCTTCAAGGTTGGATGGTGTTCTTTGTCTTGCAAGCCTCCCCCTTTTTCCTCCAAACATACCGATGGTCATGATGGCCAAACAGTTCTATTTGTTTTCATCAGACCAGAGAACATATCTTTGTCTCCATGTGCAGTTGCAAACCATAGTCTGGCTTTTTTATGGCGGTTTTTGGAGCAGTGGCTTTTTCCTTGCTGAGTGGCCTTTCAGGTTATGTCGATATAGGACTTGTTTTACTGTGGATATAGATACTTTTGTACTCGTTTCTTCGCATCTTCACAAGGTCCTTTGCTGTTGTTCTGGGATTGATTTGCACTTTTCACACCAAGGTACATTCATCTCTAGGAGACGAAGGCGTCTCCTTCCGAGCGTTATGACGGCTGCATGGTGTGTATACTTGCATACTATTGTTTGTACAGATGAACGTGGTACTTCAGGCGTTTGGAAATTGCTCTCAAGGATGAACCAGACTTGTGGAGGTTTACCATTTTTTTCTGATGTCTTGGCTGATTTCTTTTGATTTTCCATGATGTCAAGCAAAGAGGCACTGAGTTTGAAGGTAGGCCTTGAAATACTCCACAGGTACACCTTCAATTGACTCAAATGATGTCATTAGCCTATCAGATGCTTCTAAAGCATGACATCATTTTCTGTAATTTTCCAAGCTGTTTAAAGGCACAGTCAACTTAGTGTATGTACATTTCTGACCCCACTGGAATTGTGATACAGTGAATTATAAGTGAAATAATCTGTCTGTAACAATTGTTGGAAAAATTACTTGTGTCATGCACAAAGTAGATGTCCTAACCGACTTGCAAAACTATAGTTTAACAAGAATTTGTGGAGTGAGTGAAAAACAAGTTTTAATGACTCCAACCTAAGAGTATGTAAACTTCTGACTGCAACTGTAGGTACCTGCCAAAATAAGAAAAACACCAACATAAAGTCTTAATAGGGGTGGTTGGCCATTAAGCCAGAACAGCTTCATTGCACCTTGCCTTCAGATAGAGTGTCTGGAACTCTATTGGAGGGATGGGACACCATTCTTCAAAGGGAAATGCCATCTTTTGGTTTCGTTGATGGAACACTATCTCAGGTACGGTCCAGAATCTCCCATTGGGGTTCAATTGGGTTAAGATCTGGTGGTGGAGACGGCCATGGCATATAGCCTACATTGTTTTCATGCACATCAAACCATTCAGTGACCCTTTGTGCACTGTGGATGGCGGCTTGTCATCCTATGGGGGCATAGCCATGGTGGCCAAAATAATGGCCTGCCCAGCATTTTTAATACATGACCCTAATCATGATGGGATGTTCATTGCTTAATTAACTCAGGAACCACACCTGTGTGGAAGCACCTGCTTTCATATACTCATTGTATCCCTCATTCAAGTTTTTCCATTATTTGGGCTGTTACGTGATCATATAAAAATGTAAGCAGGGTTTTAAATGATTATTATTATGTTTTCGTTACATTTACATTACATTTAAGTCATTTAGCAGACGCTCTTATCCAGAGCGACTTACAAATTGGTGCATTCACCTTATGATATCAGTGGAACAACCACTTTACAATAGTGCATCTAACTCTTTTAAGGGGGGGGGGGGTTAGAAGGATTACTTTATCCTATCCTAGGTATTCCTTAAAGAGGTGGGGTTTCAGGTGTCTCCGGAAGGTGGTGATTGACTCCGCTGACCTGGCGTCGTGAGGGAGTTTGTTCCACCATTGGGGTGCCAGAGCAGCGAACAGTTTTGACTGGCTGAGCGGGAACTGTACTTCCTCAGAGGTAGGGAGGCGAGCAGGCCAGAGGTGGATGAACGCAGTGCCCCTTGTTTGGGTGTAGGGCCTGATCAGAGCCTGAAGGTACGGAGGTGCCGTTCCCCTCACAGCTCCGTAGGCAAGCACCATGGCTTGTAGCGGATGCGGCTTCAACTGGAAGCCAGTGGAGAGAGCGGAGGAGCGGGGTGACGTGAGAGAACTTGGGAAAGTTGAACACCAGACGGGCTGCGGCGTTCTGGATGAGTTGTAGGGGTTTAATGGCACAGGCAGGGAGCCCAGCCAACAGCGAGTTGCAGTAATCCAGACGGGGAATGACAAGTGCCTGGATTAGGACCTGCGCCGCTTCCTGCGTGAGGCAGGGCGTACTCTGCGAATGTTGTAGAGCATGAACCTACAGGAACGGGTCACCGCCTTGATGTTAGTTGGAACAACAGGGTGTTGTCCAGGATCACGCCAAGGTTCTTAGCACTCTGGGAGGAGGACACAATGGAGTTGTCAACCGTGATGGCGAGATCATGGAACGGGCAGTCCTTCCCCGGGAGGAAGAGCAGCTCCGTCTTGCCGAGGTTCAGCTTGAGGTGGTGATCCGTCATCCACATGATATGTCTGCCAGACATGCAGAGATGCGATTTCACCACCTGGTTATCAGAGGGGGAAGGAGAAGTTAATGTGTGTCGTCTGCATAGCAATGATAGGAGAGACCATGTGAGGATATGACAGAGCCAAGTGACTTGGTGTATAGCGAGAATAGGAGAGGGCCTAGAACAGACCCTGGGGGACACCAGTGGTGAGAGCACGGGTGCGGAGACGATTCTCGCCACGCCACCTGGTAGGAGCGACCTGTCAGGTAGGACGCAATCAAGCGTGGACCTTGCCGGAGATGCCCAGCTCGGAGAGGGTGGAGAGGAGGATCTGATGGTTCACAGTATCAAAGGCAGCCGATAGGTCTAGAGGATGAGAGCAGAGGAGAGAGAGTTAGCTTTAGCAGTGCGGAGCGCCTCCGTGCACAGAGAAGAGCAGTCTCAGTTGAATGACTAGTCTTGAAACTGACTGATTTGGATCAAGAAGGTCATTCTGAGAGAGATAGCAGGAGAGCTGGCCAAGGACGGCACGTTCAAGAGTTTTGGAGAGAAAAGAAAGAAGGGATACTGGTCTGTAGTTATTGACATCAGAGGGATCGAGTGTAGGTTTTTTCAGAAGGGGTGCAACTCTCGCGTCTCTTGAAGACGGAAGGACGTAGCCAGCGGTCAAGGATGAGTTGATGAGCGAGGTGAGGTAAGGAGAAGGTCTCCGGAAATGGTCTGGAGAAGAGAGGAGGGGATAGGTCAAGCGGGCAGGTTGTTGGGCGGCCGGCCGTCACAAGACGCGAGATTTCATCTGGAGAGGAGGGGAGAAAGAGGTCAAAGCACAGGGTTAGGGCAGTGTGAGCAGAACCAGCGGTGTCGTTTGACTTAGCAAACGAGGATCGGATGTCGTCGACCTTCTTTTCAAAATGGTTGACGAAGTCATCCGCAGAGAGGGAGGAGGGGGGAGGAGGGGAGGAGGATTCAGGAGGGAGGAGAAGGTGGCAAAGAGCTTCCTAGGGTTAGAGGCAGATGCTTGAATTTAGAGTGGTAGAAATTGGCTTTAGCAGCAGAGACAGAAGAGAGAATGTAGAGAGGAGGGAGTGAAAGGTGCCAGGTCCGCAGGGAGGCGAGTTTTCCTCCATTTCCGCTCGGCTGCCCGGAGCCCTGTTCTGTGAGCTCGCAATGAGTCGTCGATTTCGTCAAATATTATATTGGTTTGGCATCTTGTGGTCAATTTGCAGTCTGCTAATTATTTGTAACTATGTTCCCGGCTACCTGACCACCCTCTCGAGACAAAAATCGGTCAGGCGGCTGAATCTGGCTGATGATCCCTGTTATACAACATGCCACAGAACAGGTATGATTCATCTCAGGGACAATGGTACGGTATGCAGCGGTATAGATTAGACTTAATATCCTAACTCTCACCAATTAGTTTCCGTGACATTCAAGTGATATTGAACTCCCTCTCCGGCAGCCAGGGTGCAGAGTGAGACATAGGAGCCCATGACTGATCATCAAACACCCCGTCTCCCATCAGAGAAGCTGGCAGGGACTCACACTCGCTGGTCTTTTCCAATCTGCTAAACAAAGCTGAACACTGCCACTGCCTGTTTGCACTCTACGAGCTGCAAGCACATCATCAGCTTGCATCAAATTATCTCTGTCTAGAACACGTAACCCAAAGGTTGGAAAGGTCAGCGGAGCACTGTCCAGTGGATCTGATAATTAAATGGGTTACACAGACTAAATGGGTTACACAAACGAAAGCCTCACATACAGGGTTTACTGCATGGGCCTCAACAACACAGCTAGTTCCAAATACAAGCACAACAAGAATGTATTTGACTAGAAAGAGGAAAGTACATTTAATGCATCACTAGACTCATGTCATTTACTGGTAATTCAGTAGAAACACCCAGTATCAACACTGAAAAGACAATTGCGCACTTATTCAATAACACATTTGTCAAACAGTACATACAGTTCATACATACATTTTTCATGGTTTGTCGGCTCTCAGGCTACCCTTTTGTAGACATTCTGGTGGAATGTGTCCTACCTCCAGTATTTCATCATATATCACAAATAGTGACCTTTGTGTCTCTGAACACAGTGTCCTATTAAAATGTCTGTGTTTATGGCCCAGGTAGCCATGCCAGGCAATTACAAGACGCTCGTGCTTTGTTACCTGTGTAATGAAGCGTTTCTGAGCTGAGCTAGCAGCCAGTTCCTTAGGGCTTCTGTTCTGTCTGACTCATGCAGTGCCTTGCAAAAGTATTCATCCCCTTGGTGTTTTTCCTATTTTGTTGCATTACACCCTGTCATTTAAATGCATTTTTATTTGGATTTCATGTAAATGGACATACACAAAATAATCCAAATTGGTGAAGTGAAATGAAAAAAAGAACTTGTTCAAAAAAATTTAAACGGGAAAAGTGGTGCGTGCATATGTATTCACCCCCGTTGCTATGAAGCACCTAAATAAGATCTGGTGCAACCAACTAACTTCAGAAGTCACATAATTACTAAAATAAGTCCACCTGTGTGCAATCTAAGTGTCACATGATCTGTCACATGATCTCAGTATATATCACCTGTTCTGAAAGGCCCCAGAGTCTGCAACACCACTAAGCAAGGGGTGGCACCATGAAGACCAAAGAGCTCTCCAAACAGGTCAGGGACACAGTTGTGGAGAAGTAGAGATCAGGGTTGGATTATAAAAAATATCAAAACATCCCACAGAGCACCATTAAATCCATTATTAAAAAATGGAAACAATCTGGCACCACACAAACCTGCCAAGAGAGGGCCGCTCACCAAAACTCACGGACCAGTTATGGAGGGCATTAATCAGAGAGGCAACATAGAGACCAAAAATAACCTTGAAGGAGCTGTAAAGTTCCACAGTGGAGATTGGAGTATCTGTCCATAGGACCACTTTAAGCCATACACTCACAGAGTTGGGCTTTACGAAGAGTGCCAGAAAAAAGCCATTGCTTAAGAAAAAAATCAGCAAACACATTTGGTGTTCGCCAAAAGGCATGTGGAGACTCCCCAAACATATAGAAGAAGGTACTCTGGTCAGATGAGACTAAAATGTGCTTTTTGGCCATCAAGGAAAACGCTATGTCTGGCGCAAACCCAACACCTCTCATCACCCCGAGAATACCATCCCACAGTGAAGCAGTGGTGGGAGCATCATGCTGGTGGGATGTTTTTCATCGGCAGGGACTGGAAAACTGGTCAGAATTGAAGGAATGTGGATGGTGCTAAATACAGGGAAATTCTTGGGGGAAACCTGTTTCAGTCTTCCAGAGATTTGAGACTGGGACGGAGTTTCACCTTCCAGCAGGATAATGACCATAAGCATACTGCTAAAGCAACGCTTGAGTGGTTTAAGGGGAAACATTTAAATGTCTTGGAATGGCCTAGTCAAAGCCCAGACCTCAATCCAATTGAGAATCTGTGGTATGACTTAAAGATTGCTGTACACCAGCAGAACCCATCCAACTTGAAGGAGCTGGAGCAGTTTTGCCTGAAGAATGGCTAGATGTGCCAAGTGGCTAGATGTGCCAAGCTTTTGAGACATACCCCTAGAGACTTGCAGCTGTAATTGCTACAAAAGCTGGCTCTACAAAGTATTGACTTAGGGGGGTGAATAGTTATTCACGCTCAAGCTTTCTGTTTGTCTTATTTCTTTGTTTGTTTCACAATAAAATATATTTTGCATCTTCAAAGTGGTAGGCATGTTGTGTAAATCAATTGATACAACGCTCCAAAAAATCTATTTTAATTCCAGGTTGTAAGGCAACAAAATAGAAAAAATGTCAAGGGGGTGAACACTTTCGCAAGCCACTGTACACAAACAACCTGCGAGAGACAGACAGCCCTACCACTGAACAGACCTGAGAGAGTAGACAGCCCTACCACTGAACAGACCAGAGACAGACAGCCCCAGAGGCATTGAAGATGGCTGGACAGGGACAGACCTGAGAGATAGACACCCTAGCAGCAGTGAACAGGGCAGGCTGGGTGGTAATCTGAAGGACATGAACAAGGAGTGGAAATAGTTATTGATGTGAGTAGATGAGCACAAAGCGAGCAGAAAGAACTAGAGAGGTGATCAACTTAGAAAGAGGAGGTAAAGTGAGTCAGTCCAGGTCTGTGATGTATTACAGGGGACATGGAAGTGTAGCATCTCGTTTGTGTTATAGCTCGCTGCAGCTCAAGGGTTAAGACTGGGGTGCAATGCAAAGAACCCTTAGCAGCATGAACCCTGAGAAATCTGAGCAGATGCCATGGAGATGACTGAAGAGGGATTATCAAACGGGAGTCCTTGAGGGCAGCACACTGGAAGAGCTGAAACGTGTTCTGCTTTCTAATGGTAGTGAGAGAAGTTAGGAAGGCTGGTATGAGAAGAAGCGGGAGAGAGAACAAACACGAGATGATTCGCTATTTTAAAAACCCTTCCCGGAAGTCAAATGACCTGGTGGCCTCATGGTGGAATGTCATATTTTTTCATCATTTTATAATTAATAAACATTCATAAAAAATCGGTAAGTCAAACAGTTTGGTTTTATATTCTTCTGTGATGTATGCATTCAGGAAGTGTGCAGATCTCTTCGATTCGTTCCACATTTTGTTACGTTACAGCCGTATTAAGAAATGTACAATACCAGTCAAAGCTTTGGACACTCATTCGGGGTTTTTTCTTAAGTTAAGGGGTCTGATACTTTCGCGAATGTACTGTAATAAGTGTAATATTGAGTGTAATATGAGTGTAATATTGAGATGCGAACTCAAAATTGAAAACATTTCAACTCTATATCTGAGCCCATAACCATGTGTGTGAGGTGCATACTTTTGTTTCAAAGTACATTTGTTTGACTGATTTTAGCCCACTGCAGTAAAAGGTTACTTGATTATTGATAGAGTTCTTACCTTGGTGTCCCTTTAGTTAAACATATATTATATAAAATCCTGTATATTAATTAAATTATATACTTAATACAGTATATTGGTGTTACTCTGTTTAGTCTTTTGTTTAAGCTATTGCTAAATACAGGTAAAACAAAGTACAATAGGCCTATATACCAACAACAGTTTGCGGTCTAGGAATCCCTATGCTGTTGTTCATTCTTCCTCCCATCCAGGCAGTGTGAAGACAGATCATGAATATTCCAAAACAATCTTGTCTCATTATAGAGGTTAACCTGTCATTACACCCTCCATATGTTTGCCTTGCAGAAAGAACTCTAGTGTGAGAATTAAAGCACAGAACACCAACCTGGTGGCACTCGAACCCAGCTCACATCTGGATGTCTATGATGATTAGTCTAGACCTAACACTATATCATTATTCTGACAACAAACATAAAAAGCATATTGATGGTTATTGTTTGAGGGTAAAAGAACAAAGTAAGAACAGGAGTATTTGGTTCCGTTTTGAGTATAACATATCTAAACGGACTCTGTATAGCTTGGTTGGCTTAAAAAATAACAACAAAAGGAGAACGTAATTACATTCTCTCCGAATCTCTGTTTCTGGATATATTTTTTTCTTCCTATTAATTGTGAGCCCAAATGTAAAGTAAATACAGCGCTTGTTTTGTCACCAAGTTGTCAGTGAAAGTTTTAATAGTAGTTGTTTTAGTGCGTTTAAAYTACAATGTCAACGTGTCAAGTCATTCCCAGAGCAAAAACACTTCTAATCAACACAAACAGTACCGCATGTCCAAACCTTCTGTCAGTGACTGATTGAAGCCGTTTCAAGACAAACCATTATCAGAGTCTGAAATCTAAGATGTTCACGTTCTCATACGTTGCCGTGTATGAGAACGTACAGTAGCTGAGGGTATCAGTAAGGCTATAGCAGCAGCTGAATCCTCACTGYCCTTGTCATAACGAGGCTGCAACAGTGTGCGTTGCTATCTGAAATGGATCATCTAAATTTCTCCCCCAAGGGAGCTGGAGTATCGAGTTATTGCCCCCCTCACTTTATAAAGCACTGCATCATATATATATTGAAGTCATAGGCCKAATAACTCTGAGGCATACACAAAAAGCACCATTACTTGGTTAATATTTCTGCACGTCACTGCAGCAAAYGAGGATGAACTCTTCGAGGCCACTTGACAGAAAGCTTATGTTAATCCTCTGCTATTATGACCAATAAGAGCCCTTGAATTAGCATTAAAAACAACACAGTTATTTAGTACAGAGGAAGAAATCAACTGCGAAGTCAAATAGGTTACTATAAACATCCTACTGTGAGTCATCTCTAAGTAACATAGAAAATACAGAGCAATTATTTCCAACTTATTAAAAATGTATTTATATTGCATTAGCAAACACACACACACACACACACACACCTGAAACCTCTTTGTAGTATTTATGAAATACAGGACCCACTATTTTCATTTAGCACATTAGTCTGTTCCCCAGAGCTTTTTTATGGAAGYAAAATGAAGGGAGAGCAAAAACAACATATCATTTCCTGGCAATGTTTAGTGTCTTCCACACGGTTTTCTTCGGAATGCATTTGTGTCCAGTACATAGTTAAAGATTGCGCAGTACTGAGCAATGAGCAAGACGGCTGCCGTCTTGTGTGCTCCGACCAAACTTTGCTATTTTGTGATCCTTTTTGCGTTCATCTTTTTTTTGCACGAAATTAATCCGCTATCATTTTTTATGATTGACAAAAAAAATTGAACATCAAATCGGCAGTTACTAACCTCAATTCCGTATTCAATTCCGAAAATCGGCCACCACTTCCCGCCATTCTACTGGCCAATCAATTGCTAATAAGTTGGATTACCTGAGATCGCGGATTTGCTATCAACGGGACTCTCGTAACTGCAATATTCTCTGGTTTCCTGAAACATGGCTTTCGGACAAGACATGGCTATCCAAATCRATGGAGTGTCCATTCACCGAGCGGACAGGACATCAGATTCAGGGAAATCCAGAGRGGGAGGGGTATGTCTCTCATCAACAACAAATCGCGTGCAGACTTTAGACCCATTGTCCATCCGTCTTGGAATACCTGATGATCAAACAACGACCCTTCCACCTCCCAAGAGAGTTTTCATCTGTTATCAGGACTGCTGTATATATTCCACCTCAGAACAACAATAACAAGCTGGCACTTAGACTACAAACAAGCAGGAAGCCATGCACTCGGAGGCTGCTTTATTTGTTTCCGGTGATTTTAATTCTGCATCTCTAAGACATGTGATGCCCAACTTCTATCAACACATCTCCTTCACCAATAGGGGCAATAGAGATTGAGACCACTGTTATTCAACCCATAAGCCAGCATACAAGGCCCTCCCCAAAAGGGCAATATCGGGACAAGGTCGAATCCTATTATACCGGCTCCAACATTCAATGCATGTGGCAGGGCCTAATGTACATTACCAACTAAAAAGGAATCCTTAGACGTGATGTGCTCAACAATGCCTCTCTACCAGACAAACTCAATGCCTTTCATGTACGCTTTGACAAATACAACACAGAGCCCTGCATGAGGGTCCCCGCTGATCTGGAGGACTGGGTGATCTCTCTCTCTCCGAGGCTGACGTGAGTAAGGTTTTTAAAAGGGTCAACACATTCCAGGTCGTGTCCTCAGGACATGTGCAGACCACCGTGTATATCAATAATGGTCCACCATCCAAAGAACATCCAGCCAACTTGACACAACTGTGGGAAGCATTGGCGTTAACATGGGCCAGCATCCCTGTGGAACGCTTTCGACACCATGTAAAGTCCATGCCCYGACGAATTGAGGCTGTTCTGAGGGCAAAAGGGGGTGCAACTCAATATAAGGAAGGTGTTCCTAATGTTTTGTACACTCAGTGTATATTACCATTAGTATATTACCATAAGTATTTATATATTCCTGCTACCAGTCACTTTTCAGCCATGTCATATGAAAGGTACCAGTCAAAAGTTTGGATACACCTACTCATTCCAGGGTTTTTCTTTATTTTTACATTTTAGAATAATAGTGAAGACATCAAAGCTATGAAATAACACATATGGAATAATGTAGTAACCAAAAAAAGTGTTAAACAAATCAAAATATATTTTAGATTTTAGATTCTTCAAAGTAGCCACCCTTTGCCTTGATGACAGCTTTGCAGACTATTGGCATTCTCTCAACCAGCTTCACGAGGTAGTCCCCTGGAATGCATTTCAATTAACAGGTCTGCCTTGTTTAAAGTTAATTTATTTGATTCTTAATACGTTTGAGACAATCAGTTGTGTTGTGACAAGGTAGCGGTGGTATACAGAAGATAGCCCTATTTGGTAAAAGACCAACTTCATATTATGGCAGGAACAGCTCAAATAAGCAAAGAGAAACGACAGTCCATCATTACCTTAAGACATGAAGGTCAGTCAATCCGGAAAATGTCAAGACCTTTGAAAGTTTCTTCAAGTGCAGTCGGCTCTCATGAGGACCGGCACAGGAAAGGAAGACCCAGAGTTACCTCTGCTGCAGAGGATAAGTTCATTAGAGTTACCAGTCTCAGAAATTGCAGCCCAAATAAATGCTTCACAGACACATCTCAACATCAACTGTTCAGTGGCGACTGCTGGAATCAGGCCTTCATGGTCAAAWTGCTGCAAAGAAACCACTGCTTAAGGACACCAATAAGAAGAAGTGACTTGCTTGGGCCAAGAAACACAAGCAATGGACATTAGAACATTGGAAATCTGTCCTTTTGTCTGAGGAGTCCAAATGTGAGATTTTTGGTTCCAACCGGCGTGTCTTTGTGAGACGCAGAGTAGGTGAACAGATGGTCTCCGCATGTGTAGTTCCCACCGTGAAGCATGGAGGAGGAGGCGTGATGGTGCTTTGCTGTTGACACTGTCAGTGATTTATTTAGAATTCAAGGCACACTTAACCAGCATGGMTACCACAGCATTCTGCAGCGATATGCCATCCCATCTGGTTTGCGCTTAGTGGGACTATTATTTGTTTTTCAACAGGACTATGACCCAACACACCTCCAGGCTGTGTAAGAGCTATTTGACCAAGAAGGAGAGTGATGGAGTGTTGCATCAGATGATCTGGCCTCCACGATCATACAACCGCAACCAAATTGAGATGGTTTGGGATGAGTTGGACCGCAGAGTGAAGGAAAAGCAACCAACAAGTGCTCAGCATATGTGGGAACTCCTTCAAGACTGTTGGAAAAGTCCCTAAATGCCTATGTTGATCCTACAGCCATTGTATGCAGTAATCATGTGCCTATGAACCAGAGTTATACTGTTAGCACTGAGGCGGTGTGCCCTAGTAGGAAGTCCACTGTGTGCAGCTCACCCTRCACTAACATAGACATGAATATGTCTACTTCTGCTAAGCTTCCCAGTAAATCAATGACAATAATCAAGCATCCCAGAAAAGTGCTAAAAATACCCTACGTTAACATATGTAGCTTAAGAAACAAGGTTCATTAAGTCAATAACTTGCTAGTAACAGATGACATTCATATTCTGWCAATCTCTGAAACTCACTTAGGTAATACCCTTGATGATACAGAGGTAGCAATACATGGTTATAACATCTACAGAAAATACATAAATGTAGATGGTGGCAGATTTGTGGTCTATATTAAGAAYCACATTTCTGTAAAGCTTAGAGAGGATCTTATGTTAAATACTGTTGAAGTAATATGGCTACAGGTTCATCTGCCTCACCTAAAGCCCATTCTTGTGGGAAGCTGCTATAGACCACCAACTRCTAACAGTCAGTATCTGGATAATATGTGTGAAATGCTTGAAAAAGTATGTGATATCAATACAATGTTATACAACAGGTGTAGACCTTACAGTGAAATGCTTACTTACAAGCCCTTAACCAACAATGCAGTCTAAAGAAAATCCCCCCAAAAATAAGAGATAAGAATAACAAATAATTAAAGAGCAGCAGTAAATAATATAACAGTAGCGGGGCTATATACAGGGGGGTACCGGTACAGAGTCAATGTGTCAATGTTATTAATTACATAATTACCTCGACCGGTGTCGAGGTAATTGAGGTAATTATGTACATGTAGGTAGAGTTATTAAAGTGGCTATCCATAGATAATAACAGAGTAGCAGCAGCRTGGGGGTGGGGGCGATGCAAATAGTCTCGGTAGCCATTGGATTAGCTGTTCAGGAGTCTTATGACTTGGGGGTAGAAGCTGTTTAGAAGCCTCTTGGACCTAGACTTGGCGCTCCGGTACCGCTTGCCGCGTGGTAGCAGAGAGAACAATCTATAACTAGGGTGGCTGGAGTTTTTGACAATTTTTAGGGACTTCCTCTGACACCGCCTGGTATAGAGGTCCTGGATGGCAGGAAGCTTGGCCCCGGTGATGTACTGGACTGTACGCACTACCCTCTGCAGTGCCTTGCGGTCGGGGGCCGAGCAGTTGCCATACCAGGCAGTGATGCAACCCGTCAGGATGCTCTCGATGGTGCAGCTGTAAAACTTTTTGAGGATCTCAGGACCCATGCCAAATATTTTCAGTCTCCTGAGGAGGGAATAGGTTTTAYTGTGCCCTCTTCACAATTGTCTTGGTGTGCTTGGACCATGTTAGTTTGTTGGTGATGTGGACGCCAAGGAACATGAAGCTCTCAACCTGCTCCAATACAGGCCCGTCGATGAGAATGGGGGTGTGCTCAGTCCTTTTCCTGTAGTCCACGATCATCTCCTTTGTCTTGGTTACGTTGAGGGATAGGTTGTTACTCTGGCACCACACGGCCAGGTCTCTAACCTCCTCCCTATAGGCTGTCTCGTCGTTGTCTGTGATCAGGCCCACCACTATTGTGTCATCAGCAAACTTAATGATGATGTTGGAGTCGTGCCTGGCCGTAGAGTCATGAGTGAACAGGGAGTACAGGAGGGGACTGAGCACGCACCCCTGAGGGGCCCCCGTGTTGAGGATCAGCGTGGCGGATGTGTTGTTACCTACCCTTACCACCTGGGGSCGGCCCGTCAGGAAGTCCAGGATCCAGTTGCAGAGGGAGGTGTTTARTCCCAGGGTCCTTAGCTTAGTGATGAGCTTTGAGGGCACTAAGGTGTTGAACGCTGAGCTGTAGTCAATGAATAGCATTCTCACATAGGTGTTCCTTTTGTCCAGGTGTGTAAGGGCAGTGTGGAGTGCAATAGAGATTGCATCATCTGTGGATCTGTTGGTGCAGTAAGCAAATTGGAGTGGGTCTAGGGTTTCTGGGAAAATGGTGTTGATGGGAACCATGACCAGCCTTTCAAAGCCTTTCATGGCTACATACGTGAGTGCTACGGGTCGGTAGTCATTTAGGCAGGTTACCTTAGTGTTCTTGGGTACAGGGATTATGGTAGTTTGCTTGAAACATGTTGGTATTACAGACTCAGACAGGGAGAGGTTGCCCAGTGACACTTTCCAGTTGGTCAGCGCATGCTCGGAGTACACGTCCTGGTAATCCGTCTGGCCCAGCGGCCTTGTGAATGTTGACCTGTTTAAAGGTCTTACTCACATCGGCTGCGGAGAGCCTGATCACACAGTCGTCTGGAACGTCTGATGCTCTAGTGCATGTTTCATTGTTACTTGCCTCGAAGCGAGCATAGAAGTTATTTACCTCGTCTGGTAGGCTCGTGTCACTGGGCAGCTCTCGGCTATGCTTCCCTTTGTAGTCTGTAATAGTTTGCAAGCCCTGCCACATCCGACGAGTGTCGAAGCCGGTCTAGTAAGACACAGAGATATCTTTTCTGGGTGATTTCAGTATTGACTGGCTTTCATCAAGCTGCCCACTCAATAAAAAGCTTCAAACTGTAACCAGTGCCTGTCAACCTACCAGTGTAGTTACAAACAGCACAGTAATTCAATAATCAACATGTATTGATCACATCTTTACTAATGCTGCAGAAATGTGCTTTAAAGCAATATCCAAATCCATAGGATGTAGTGATCACAATATAGTAGCCATATCTAGGAAAACCAATGTTCCAAAGGCTGGGCCTAATATAGTGTATAAGAGGTCATACAAGAAGTTTTGCAGTGATTATTATGTTGATGTAAAGAATATATGCTGGTTGTGGTGTGTAATGAGGAACAACCAGACGTTGCACTTACCACATTTATGAAATGTCTTATTCCAGTTACTAATAAGCATGCACCCATTAAGAAAATGACTGTAAAAACTGTTAAATCCCCTTTGATTGATGATGAATTGAAAAATGGTATGATTGAGAGTGATGAGGCAAAAGGTATGGCAAATAAGTCTGGTAGCACAACTGATTGGCAAACGTACTGCAAATTGAGAAATCATGTGACTAAACTGAATAAAAAGAAGAAGAAACTATACTATACTATGAAACAAAGATAAAAGACATAAAGAATGATAGTAAAAAGGTTTGGCACACCTTAAATAAAATTTGGGGCCAGAAATAAAATTTGAATCAGATAGCTCATTCATCACAAAACCCACTGATATTGCCAACTACTTTAATTATTTTTTAATTGGCAAGACTGGCAAACTTAGGCATKACATGCCAGCAACAAACACTGACACTACACATCCAAGTATATYTGACCAAATTATGAAAGACAAGCATTGTAATTTTGAATTCCGTYAAGTGACTGTGGAAGAGGTGAAAAAATGATTGTTGTCTATCAACAATAACAAGCCACCGGGGTCTGACAACTTGGATGGAAAATTACTGAGGATAATCGCAGACAATATTGCCACTCCTATTTGCCATTTGTTCAATTTAAGCCTACAATAAAGTGTGTGCCCTCAGGTCTGGATGGAAGCAAAAATCATTCCGCTGCCTAAGAATAGAATAGACCCCTTTACTGGCTCAAATTGCTGCCTGTTACCAACCCTTAGTAAACTTTTGGAAAAACATGTGTTTAACCAGATACAATGCTATGTTACAGTAAACAAACTGACAACAGACTTTCAGCATGCTTATAGGGAAGGGAATTCAACAAGCACAGAACTTACACAAATGACTTTAGTTGCTGAATAAATTGATGATAAAAAGATTGTGGGTGTTTTTAGAACTTCAGTGCGCTTTGACATTATCGATCACAGTCTGCTGCTGGAAAAAACATATGTGTATGGCTTTACACCCCTGCTATTTTGTGGATAAAGAGTTACTGTCTAACAGAACATAGGGGTGTTCTTTAATGGAAGCCTTTCAACAAAATCCAGGAGAATCAGGAATTCCCCAAGGCAACTGTCTAGCCCCATTATTTTTGTACACGGGGAGCTAACATTAATGATATGCATGTCAACCTCTCATTGCTCAAATAGTAGGAGAGATTGACTTCATCACTACCTGTTTGTAAGAAGTGTTGACAAGCTGAATGCACCAAGCTGTCTGTTTAAACTACTAGCACACAGCTCAGACACCCATTCATACCCCACACGACATGCCTCCAGAGGTCTCTTACACAATCCCCCTGTCCAGAACAGACTATGGAGGCGCATCAGGTAACTGATGCAAGCAGTAGAATCAGATTTTTTAAAAATAGTTAGTTATACTATTCTGATATTGAATACTGCGCTGTTGGTAGTGCTTGCAATTAAGTATTTCACTGTACTTGTGCATGTGATAATAAAACTTGAAACTTGTTTGTGTCCACTAAACCATTTTCTTCATAATGCATGTGCCCAGTGGCAACAGCACTGGTTGACATTCCTGCAGCCAGCATGCCAATTGCACGCTCCATCAAAACTTGAGACATCTGTGCATTGTGTTTGTGACAAAACGGCCCATTTTAGAGTGGCCTTTTATGTCCACAGCACAAGGTGCACCTGTGTAATGATCATGCTGTTTAATCAGCTTCTTGATATGCCACAACTGTCAGGTGGATAAGATTATCTTGGCAATGAGAAATTATCACTAACAGGATGTAAACAAATGTGTGCACAACATTTGAGAGAAATACGGTTCTTGTGCGTATGACATTTTTGGGTGATCTTTATTTCAGCTCTTAAAACATGAGACCAACACTTTACTTTATATTTTTGTTCAGTGTAGTTGCAAAGTTGCTAATTAGCTAAAATGCAAAAAAAGTTGTCCATCATATGATTCAAACACACACAGCATTGGGCTGCTAGACCTTCGCGTTATATGCCTAACCATCCTCCCCGACCAACCTCCCTCTATCGTTTCTGTCTTAAGTAACCTATGCCTTTAACTATGAGTGAAATGCTCTTTATACAAAATCGTGTGGTAGAACACAAAAAAAATGTGTCTATTTCACAATAATTTATATAGTGGGTATTGATTCACATTATTTCCCAGTAAAATAGGAAAACAAAAAGCACCCCCCCCCCCCGCAAAGCATGGGTATGTTTGTATTTGCCTATACTACTGTATAATCAGACATGTTCGGGGAAAACTTTAATCCATTAGAAGGGAGGTACTAATAATCAGTCTTTCAGTATGTGCATATGTAGATCCTACAAGTCAATAACAATGACTAATAATGAACGATGGACTGAATGTAATGCAGAGGCATTAACTCCTCAGTTTAGAGGCTCTGACGAAGTGCATTAGAGAAGCCTCCTCACAGGAAGGTCAACGGGTGTCTGTTAGTCTGACCCAGGCATAATGACCACCAGAGACGGATTGGATCTGGAATTGTTTTTCCTTGCTTCCTTCTTCACTGCCTTTGATATGCCAGGATATTCGGACTGGCAGCCGTGAAGGACGGATACAATCTGCTGGTAAACAAAGTAAAGATGCACAGTCTCTTGTGACGACTAGACACGCAAGATTTGGTTCTGGGTTGCCGAGATTAGGATGCATGATACGTATTCCGTTTTGCAGCGGATGCACGCACATCATTTGATGAGGTGCTTTTGCAGTTGGAGCCACATAATGCATTGTGCCAATAATCATTTGACACGACAGTTGAATATAATGCACATAAACTTTGCTGAATATTTTTCATTCCCAATGTGCCTTCAAGTATTGCCATTACCGAGGTTGTAATAGATGTGGTATTAATAAATCCTTAGAAACGCAACTTCATTCTTGCTTCGTGTCAGCCGCGTTAAAAAAAAAACGAATTCAACTGCTGTTCTCTTCAACATTTTCCTTTGGGACGTCACCTCCTCTCCTTGTACTCTGTGACGTTTTCCAACGATGTCGGGGTGAAGTCACAAGGCAAGGACAAAGGAAACGCCTAATAAAGAAGAGTTGGGAACTGCACTGGTGAGATGAAAGAAATAGTACTCACGGTCACTGCAGAATGCTCCTCTGTAAGTGGTCATGGTGCAGTCACAGGAGAAGCCCTCCCACTGCTGGAGACACACCCCCTGGTTATGGCAGGAGTCCTCTGTACAGGTTGTGCTCAGGCCTGGGGTGGGGGGGGGGAAAGTATGCTCATGCAGTGAACCATAAGGTGGATCCACAGTTGACCTGTTCCTCAGAGTGCCCCATGACCCCATGGCTGTGCCCCTGTCTGACGTACCTCCACAGCCGCGCTCCACCTGGCCCACCCTGTGGAGGGCATCTGCCATCATGTCAGGGAGTCTCCCATTCAGGTCCACAGAGGCCAGGCAGCCCTGGTACCCGTCCCGGGACGCAACCAGCTTGGGCAGGCTGCTGTACATGCTCTTCCCCACACCACCAA
The DNA here is from genome assembly GCF_002910315.2 of Salvelinus sp. IW2-2015. NCBI lineage: Eukaryota > Metazoa > Chordata > Actinopteri > Salmoniformes > Salmonidae > Salvelinus > Salvelinus sp. IW2-2015. The sequence continues at coordinate 41,139,486 of NC_036863.1, read as the reverse complement.
CATACAGCTCCCCTGGAAGACACACACAGCATCACTCAATCAGAGCATGTTCTCCTGGAAGATAATGATTATTCTCAGAAGTCAAAGCAGAAACACCTCCAGGAAGTCATTGCTAAGATACAATAGCGTTGAGTGGGAGGTTATCAACTAGTGCCACTCAATGTTAAAGCAGCTATGAACAGATTTGATACCCTAAGTTTGGCATTTGATAAATGTTCTGCAATCATAGGCCTCCAATAACTTGCTAGTTAACATTCAAATCAGACAGATCTCTTCACGATTTACAACCTCCGAGAAGCCATTTGGTGACACGATGCGTCAGATGCAGGTGGACTCTAAATCATTGAAACCAATGATGATCTGTCTTGTCTTCATCAGATTTATGCCCCTTTCAGGAGACTGTTTACTTGCATAGGAACCCTCCCAGCCACAGTAATCAGTCATCGTTTGGCTGTTGAATTGCAATGTTGGGGGAACATCTTAGGTAGATGTCTGAGAATTCCTCTGTGCTGTTTATCAGCAGAGGGAGCTGGGACAATCTGTGTATTTCTCTGCAGAAAGATTTGAAATGTTACATGGCTGTTAACTCAAGGATATTACCCAAACTGGCTCACAATCATTTAAAACCTCCTGGGACTTCAAAATGAAGAGTCAATATCATTAATTTCGAAGTAAAAAAAAATGTATGTAGCAATTAAGGATACTAGCTTTAAACGGTACCCTGTTAAAGGGGGACTGAACACAATGATTCTGCATTTTTTTCCTTCTGCTGCTCATTAAGAAACCTGAGATTTGGGTCTTGGGTGTGTGGTTCGATGTGGGTGTATTATGTATGGGTGACAGGTAGCCTCGAGGTTAGAGCGTTGGGCTAGTAACCGTAAGGTCACTGGTTTGAATCCCAGAGCAACAAGATGAAAAAACTGTTGCTGTGCCCTTGAGCACGACACTTAACCCCAATTGCCACTGGCTGCACCCAGGACTGATTTCTGAGAACCTGTCTACAACTTCATCAGCTGCAAGCTGTCAAACTATTGTAAATAAAGCACAAGCTGTAGTAGGTAGCAGGCAGATTGAGTAGCCAGGCCACGTTAGCTAAATCAGCTTATCAATTCACTGGTGATTGGCGATGCGTGTGCTTCGGGGGCTTCCGTTTTTTTTTTTTTACAACATTCTAACTATTCATTACCAGGTAGTGTTTTATAGCGAATCGTGTTACAAAACATGTCACGGCGGGAAACAAAATGAATTGCAAATGGGTTTCTACATTTTTAAAATTGAGATGGGATGCAACTAAGTCTCAATTCTCATTTTGCCCAAAACAGTGGCAGACTCGAGTGATCACTAATATCAAACATAAGAGAGAGTGGCCACTCCATCAAGTGCACATAAAATGTGTTYTTTCAACATAACATTGATGACGTGTTGTCTGATGTAAACGAGTCTGAGGTGGATAGAGCGCCAACTGGATAGATTGGATAGAGCGCCAACACCGCAGCTGATTGTCCATTCTTGACAATTCTCCCTAGGTGTTACCATCTCGTGTTAGTGGGCAATTAGGCATGATTGTAATCCAAACCCAGCCATCATGGAAGTCATGACGACCTCAGTTACACAAATCTCACAAAACTCAGTTTTGGAATACACAGAATTATCCTACTTACACTTTTTTGGGGTCAATTTTGGCACTGAAATAACTGTTTGACTAATATCAATGCCACATAAGCCGTTTTCAACCAGATAAGTCGTTTTTTTGCCTTCAGTTGCTCTTTAATATACACAGCACAGTAAAAGTATGATTTCATATTCTGGTTTATATGGCTTATAATGATTACACAAGAAGTTCAGCCGGCAGACCCTTGGGATAAGGAGAGGAGAAACTTCAAATTAATCTTTGATGTTCTGAGGAACAAAATGAGAGAAAAAACTACCATGAGATGAAATAAAATATAAAAGGAGGTGATAAGCAAACAATATACTATGAAGATTGAGCAAAATAAATTAATGGTGAACGTGTAGAATAACATGATTAATATTAGTTTGAGTCTACAACTGAAATGAACACAATTGGTACACAGTTGTTGCCCTTAGGATTTTTCCAAAACATGTTGTCTAGTACTGTGCGTTAGTGCTGAGCGATTAGTGCCTTTTGAGGTCGGTTGAGTTTCGGCTCGATTATTWAAWWWWTTWTYACCGTTTTCGATGTATTATATAKATTTKTTATGACATTAAATGCACTATGMATTATGTGGGTTGAATTCTGTAACACAGAATAAAACAATTAATAAAGTCCCATGATGGTAGTGACTGCCCATTACTGCTTATCACTTACTAACCATCATTTATTCGCATTACTTTGCTTTAATACAATATTTGTTTAATTTGATGGCTTTATTATTTCATTCCAAGTCATCTTCTCATCTTTACAGAACTTCTGCCTATGCTGTCTGACAAAATCACTATTTTAGTAGTTCTTCAAAGTAAATAAGGCATGCTTTTACGACTGCTAAATACCAACTATCAATCACTTAGATCATGTCATTTCAAACTCCTGAAGCAATTGCTGGCAATGCAAATAGTCTGGGTAGCCATTTGATTAGCTGTTCAGGAGTCTTATGGGGGTAGAAGCTATGTAGGAGCCTCTTGGACATAGACTTGGCACTTGCCGTGCAGTAGCAGAGAGAACAGTCTATGACTAGGGTGGCTGGAGTCTTTCACAAATGTTAGGGCCTTCCTCTGACACCACCTGGTATAGAGGTCCTGGATGGCAGGAAACTTGGCCSMGGTGATGTACTGGGTCGTACGCACCCCTGAGGGGCCCCCGTGTTGAGGATCAGCGTGGCAGATGTGTTGTTACCTACCCTTACCACCTGGGGGCGGCCCGTCAGGAAGTCCAGGATCCAGTTGCAGAGGGTGGTGTTTAGTTACAGGGTCCTTAGCTTAGTGATGAGCTTTGAGGGCACTATGGTGTTGAACGCTGAGCTGTAGTCAATGAATAGCATTCTCACATAGGTGTTCCTTTTGTCCAGGTGTGAAAGGGCAGTGTGGAGTGCAATAGAGATTGTATCATCTGTGGATCTATTGGTGCAGTATGCAAATTGGAGTGGGTCTAGGGTTTCTGGGAWAATGGTGTTGATGWGAGCCATGACCAGCCTTTCAAARCCTTTCATGGCTACAGACGTGAGTGCTACGGGTCGGTAGTCATTTAGGCAGGTTACCTTAGTGTTCTTGGGCAYAGGGACTATGGTGGTCTGCTTGAAACACGTTGGTATTACAGACTCAGACAGRGAGAGGTTGAAAATGTCAGTGAAGACATCGGGAGAGRTTGTACACAGACCGGACAAGACTAAGCGGGAGCACAATGGATGCTCGTCATTGTAGTTTATTACAATGTTTTCTGAGCCAATTCAGGCTTGATCTGATTTATCTCTACAGAAACTGCACATCGAGCTCACAGGAAAAAAAACCCGAATATAATAGAATTCAAATAATTGAACCGATGTCGGTCAATTTGTTGTTTAAAAAACCCAAATCATCGGAAATTTCCGTTAATCGCTCAGCAGTACTGTGCAYGGTAACAACAAATGTCAATTTATCAAACTTTTTGGAATGAAATTCTCACGAGCACGAGTAGACGGCATCAATTTGTTTGGGTGCCAGCAACCTAACACTACTTCAAGTCAAGCAGGAAAGTAAAACAAAATCCCCTCTGAGGCACAGACTGTTCCACTGACCATGTCTTCCCTTTCAAACCAAACATACTTTTGTGTTCATACCACGAGTTTATTTCTACAGAGAATACTCCTGAGTAACTAAGTGCAGCAACCAACAGCATTTCCTGACTGCAGTACTCCTTCCACACTTCGGATCCCAACAGGTGTGCCAAATATAACACGTATAATTGCTTGAGCCAWTACTCGGAAAGCTGCTCCTTCGATACATTCACTGGCCCTTTGTTTTTTTTCAAGGAGATGAATACCCGTAGAGCCTCGGGCACTCTCACAATAAAACTGTTTCATGGCTATGTTTTTAAATGCCCTTTGTTGAACATACAGGTAGCAGAGAAGTTATGCTGCGCTGGAAACAGGTATGTCCCTTTCTCCTTGACATACTGAAGCTTTCCCTGACCTTCAAATGGCCACATCCTGATCTTTTTATTTCACCTTTATTTAACCAGGTAGACTAGTTGAGAATAAGTTCTCATTTACAACTGCGACCTGGTCAAGATGAAGCAAAGCAGTGCGACACAAACAACAACACAGAGTTACACATGGAATRAACAAGCGTACAGTCAATAACACAATAGGGGGAAAAAATAAAGTCTATATACWGTGTGTGCAAATGGCGTGAGGAGGTAAGGCAATAGTAGCAAGTAATTACAATTTAGCAAATTAACACTGGAGTGATAGATGTGCAGATGATGATGTGCAAGTASAAATTCTGGTGTGCGAAAGAGCAGAAAAGTAAATAAAAACAATATGGGGATGAGGTAGGTAGATTGGATGGGCTATTTACAGATGGGCTATGTAYAGCTGCAGCGATCGGTTGGCTKATGTTTAAAGTTATTGAGGGAAATATAAGTCTCCAGCTTCAGCGATTTTTGCAATTCGTTCCAGTCATTGGCAGCAGAGAACTATAAGGAAAGGCGGCCAAAGGAGGTGTTGACTTTGGGGATGACCAGTGAGATATACCTGCTGGAGCGCGTGCTACGRGTGGGTGTTGTTATCGTGACCAGTGAGCTCACCCAAATCTGCAGTGTTGTTGCGGTGAAAGAAAGCACTAACAGGTATGCTAACTGGTCGGCAACATCTGTAAATACCCATAGGAAGGGCACTCTGTCAGGCATTAAGGTCACCTAATGGTTCCCTACATACAGACCATAAGAGCTCACACACTACTGTTCCTGCCTCAAGTACCAAGCAAGGCCAGTGATCTGGATCACAGAGAACGGTGCAATTTCATGGGCCCATACCCCAGCATGGCTTAATAATTGGGTAAATAGGACGGTGTGCACTTGATTGGCAACATGAATGTCATGCAGGATGCCTGGTGCAGGTAGATAACTGATGGAGGCGAAAATACCTTTAATGAATAACAACTACTTAACAGTCTGGCTCAGAGGTGTTTCAAGGCGACAACAACATGGCTGTATGTCACCTTAATACCTCCTATGATACATGTGTAACTAAAGGCATATCTTTGATACAATGGAATACTTGATCCGTTTAATGACGAGGGCCGGTGAGTCAATGTTTGCCGACGCAGAGGTGGTTCTGTCAAGGTCAGCGGACGTGCTCCCGCTGCTGTTGCTATTGCTGCTGTGTCCACGGCTGACACTCTGCTCCACTCTCTTTCAATTTCATTTCACCTAGCCGCCCARTAGACACAAAGACTTCATTTTCTTCTCACCCAAAGCGTTCTTCTCCTGGGCATGAGAGTCTACCAATCTATTCACTTAYGAGGCCGTTTATCAATTTAAAATTCATGCTAAAATCTGAAGTTCAGTGCCAAAAAGCGCCCTCATTCAATATTCTCCAATGGGAGAATCTGTTTTACAGTTCCCCCAGTAGGCCATSAGAGTAAATAAGAATTTGTTCTTAACTGACTTGCCTAGTTAAATAAAGGTTACATTTATACCAGTTACAGCGATTCAGAGCTGCTAACGGCGGGCACAGGGTCTGTCTGCCCGCTTATTGGCTCTTTCAACGCAGATGAGATCACTATTCTGCCTGATACACCAGAGCAGAATTTCCCTAACTTTTTCACTCAGGCCCCCCTTCCAGCTTTGGGGAAAATCCCRCGCCACGTCTATTTCTATAGGCACAAACACTGTTCATGACAAAATGTTCACACCCCTCKTGTTGGTGGAGAGAAAACATTGCATGTTTAAAGCTYATTTCCTGCAATTCTACACATTTTGTTAAAGGGTGCAGAAAGCATTCTGCATTTTGTGCATTTCTATACATTTTGCCACGTCTAATGTCTATTCATGCGATATTTGAGTGACTCAAACATCACAACAAAATCTATGGGCAAAAAAAACCTASCAATAAAAGCTAGCGGACATGGGCTAGTTGATCTGGACATTTCTGACAAGTTATAAATAGTTCTCTAAGATATGCAATGGCTGACATGACAAGAGGAAAACTGATGATGCACCCCACATTTTTCAAAATTGCACCTTGTGCATTCTACTATTACAACATTCAAGAGCAAGTTGAAAGCTGGACTGAGTTCCTAAAAATAAAATGGCCGACCCATCGCGCCCCCCCCCCCTTAATTTCGCTCAATTTCCCTACACTGTAGAACTATATTCAGTCATCATCCCAGTACAGATAACTCTGAGTTTTTAGAGTGAAGGCTAACTTTGCTTGAGCGTTATGAGTTAATTCCCCATAGAAGTGGGCACGCTCTATGATGGGGGGGAGAGACGTCTCCCGCGTAAAAAGTGAGTCAACTGGAGATATGCATAAAAGGTTCCTATGCGTCAAAGAAAATATCAAAATAAGACAGAAGAAATCCAAATGAAAACAAATTAGAAAAAGACAGAATTGACGCTGGTCAACTAAATGTTCAAAATTAAACAAAAATAAAAGCTCGTATGATACGGACAGAAAGTAGAAAGTCCCTGTGTTTTTTATAACCGTTTTAGGAAGAGTAGCCCATATAGACATCTGCCGCCTGTAATAACCTTTTTTTCAAAATCAGAATTACAGTTGAATAGCCCTGGTATAACCGCCTGCATCAAATCTGACATTTGCTGAGCCAGTTTTGAGGAGGTGTAGTGTATACCCATACCTTTGGTCCAGGTTACGGCCGCCTGAGTGCTGGTGACGTGCGGGAGTCGATCTTGAGATGTGCACATGTTGTGTCCCGGAGACCACCAGTCGTCCACTGTTTGTCGTTGAGTGGCTTCTCAGAGTTGCCCTTCATCAGCGACGGCCGTTGCCCAGGGCAAACACGTAATGAATGTACCTACACACAGCATTACACCATGAAAGTGTCAATTACAGAATGACCTATGTCATTTATGTATTCAGGGCTCATCTGTAAAAGAATCTTGTCTCAGTATGACACCCTGATAAATCATATACAGTTGGGAGAACAAGTCTTATTTGATACACTTGCGCGATTCTTGCAGGGTTTTCCTACTTACAAAGCATGTTAGAGGTCTGTAAATTTTTATATAGGTACACTTCAACTGTGACGACAGAATCTAAACAAAAATCCAGAAAATCACATGTATAATTTTTAAGAAATTAATTAGCATTTTATTGCATGACAGTAATATTTGATCACCTACCAACCAGTAAGAACTTCCTGCTCTCACAGACCTGTAGTTTTTCTTTTAAAGCCCTCTGTTCTCCACTCATTACCTGTATTAACTGCACTGTTTAAACCGTTACCTGTATAAAAGACACCTGTCCACACACTCAATCAAACAGACTCCAACCTCTCCACAATGGCCAAGACCAAGAGCTGTGGTAAGGACATCAGGGATAAAATTGTAGACCTCACAAGGCTGGATGGGCTACAGGACAATAGGCAAGCAGCTTGGTGAAAGAAAACACTGTTGCGCAATTATTAGAAAATGGAAGAAGTTCAAGATGACGGTCAATCACCCTCGGTCTGGGGCTCCATGGAAGATCTCACCACGTGGGGCATAAATGATCATAGAGGAAGGTGAGGGATCAGCCCAGAACTACACGGCAGGACCTGGTCAATGACCTGAAGAGAGCTGGGACCACAGTCTCAAAGAAAACCATTAGTAACACACTACGCCTCATTGGATTAAAATCCTGCAGCGCACGCAAGGTTCCCCTGCTCAAGCCAGCGCATGACCAGGCCCGTCTGAAGTTTGCCAATGACCATCTGGATGATCCAGAGGAGGAATGGGAGAAGGTCATGTGGTCTGATGAGACAAAAATAGAGCTTTTTGGTCTAAACTCCACTCGCCGTGTTTGGAGGAAGAAGAAGGATGAGTACAACCCCAAGAACACCATCCCAACCGTGAAGCAGGAGGTGGAAACATCATTCTTTGGGGAGTGCTTTCTGCAAAGGGGACAGGACGACTGCACCAGTTGAAGGAGGATGGATGGGCCATGTATCGCGAGATCTTGGCCAACAACCTCCTTCCCTCAGTAAGAGCATTGAAGATGGGTCGTGCTGGCTTCTTCCAGCATGACAACGACCCGAAACACACAGCCAGGGCAACTAAGGAGTGGCTCCGTAAGAAGCATCTCAAGGTCCTGGAGTGGCCTAGCCAGTCTCCAGACCTGAACCCAATAGAAAATCTTTGGAGGAGCTGAAAGTCTGTATTGCCCAGCGACAACCCCTAAACCTGAAGGATCTGGAGAAGGTCTGTATGGAGGAGTGCCAAAATCCCTGCTGCAGTGTGTGCAAACCTGGTCAAGAACTACAGGAAACGTATGATCTCTGTAATTGCAAACAAAGGTTTCTGTACCAAATATTAAGTTCTGCTTTTCGGATGTATCAAATACTTATGTCATGCAATAAAATGCAAATTAATTACTTAAAAATCATACAATTAGATTTTCTGGATTTTTGTTTTAGATTCCGTCTCTCACAGTTGAAGTGTACCTATGATAAAAATTACAGACCTCTACATGCTTCGTAAGTAGGAAACCTGCAAAATCGCAGTGTATCAAAACTTGTTCTCCTCACTGTATATATATATATATATATATACATACAGTACCTGCTTGGACAAACCTACTCATTCAAGGGTTTTCTTTATTTTTACTATTTTCTACATTGTAGAATAATAGTGAAGACATCAAAACTATGAAATAACACATACGGAATCATATATAACAAAAAAAGTGTTGAACAAATCAAAATATATTGAGATTTGAGATTCTTCAAAAGTAGCCACCCTTCGCCTTGATGACAGCTCCGCACACTCTTGGCAAGCTCCACGGTTACGGACAACTCCTGCTGACTAATCCCTTATTGAGTGACAGTATTTCTGGGCAAAGCTGGACTGCGGTTAAACATCTGTGGGCATTATTGTTCGCTCTCTCACTCTTACTCACTCGATCCTTCTCTTTTAACAAAATAATTTTCAGTGAACAAAACATTCTGAAACCATTCCCTTTATATTCCTCCAGCTGACAGAGTAAAATGAATCCATGTAACACAAAAGGACTTGTTGAGCCGGAGAAAAGAGGAACAGTGGTAGGCACTAGGCAGCTGTGTTATTATTCATTCATCCCACACTCACTGCATGGTTACGGTACCTGGAAAAATAGGTTGCAGAATAGGTTGAACAAGTGAATTATATTGAGACCCAAATCCTCATTTTGCAAGTGAGGTCTGCATGTAGACAAATTATACAACATTTACAAATAATGGCTTCTTCTGTTCTAAAAACAACCTCCAACCAATTACCTGAGCCCATTGAATAGCTAGGTGGAGCTTCACCCCTTCCTGACCCCCACCWCGCCACTCACCCTTTGACCAGCTCCACAACGATGAAGTCACTGCCGTCTCCAGAGTTGAAGAGCAGCAGGCCGTCGAGGCTGGTGGTCTTGAACTGGAAGAAGAGRTGCATGGAGGCGTAGGCCTGCAGGGTGGAGAAGGCCAGGCAGCTAGCCCGACTGTGGAAGGTCACAGGGTCAGCCACGATGCGGCGCATGCCGAAGCGGGCGTTGAGCTCGCAGTAGGAGATGTCTCCGTTCTTACACTGGTCCAGGTAGGGGACGCCATTGAACGAGAGGGCCTGCAGGTGCCCTATGAAGTTAGATGGCACCACGGAGATGAAGCGGCGCTCGGTCATGATGCCCGTCTCAATGTTGTGGAACTCCAGGCGAGTGTGGGCACCGGTCATTTGGCCTGGGGTGAAATAAATACATGTTGATGGGCAGAGATGTAGTGTATCATGAGGATCACGGTTTTCCCTTCATCTCATGGTTTGACTCTGCTCTGCCATGCCGTCTTACCTTCCACRGTCACGTTGTCCACAGAGAGGTGCAGGTTCTTCCCGCGACGCACCACCTTCACTGARTGCCACTCATTGTCGTTCAGCTTCTGTCCTGCTAACAGCATCTCTGGGCCTTTACCTGTGAAGAAGCAAGGACAAAGTCAACACCAGAGCACATTCATACAGCATATCCGTTGGAAACGGGTCCTTATTTAAAATGGATAAAATACACTGAGTGTACAAAACATTAAAATCACCTGCTCTTTCCATCACATAGACTGACCAGTTGAATCCAGGTGAAAGCTACGATCGCTCATTGGTCAATAGTTAAAACCACTTCAAATCACACATAGACTGACCAGTTGAATCCAGGTGAAAGCTACGATCGCTTATTGGTCAATAGTTAAAACCACTTCAAATCAGTGTTGATGAAGAGGAAGAGACAGGTTAAAGGAGGATTTTTAAGCTGTCAGACAATTCTGACCACTCTGACATGGATTGGGTGTGTGTGCCATTCAGAGGGAGAATGGGCAAGACAAAATAGTTAAGTGTCTTTGAACGGATTATGGTAGTAGGTGCCAGGCGCACCGTTTTGTGTCAAGAACTGCAACGCTGCTGGGTGTGTCACACTCAACAGTTTCCCACCACCCAAAGGACATCCAGCCAACTTCTCACAACTGTGGGAAGCATTGGAGTCAACATGGGCCAGCATCCCTGTGGAACACCTTTGACACCTTGTAGAGTCCATGCCCCAACGAATTGAGGCTGTTCTGAGGGAAACTCAATATTAGGAAGGTGTTCCTAATGTTTGGTACACTCCATGTATACTTCCCGATACTACCTGCCAGTGGAAGCAGCCTAGGGGAGTGCGGCTCATAATAATGTCTGGAATGGATTAAACGGAATAGTATCAAACACATCAAAGACGTGGTTCCCAAGAGGTTGATCCCACTCCATTGACCACATTCCTGCCATTATTACGAGCCGTCCTCTCCTCAGCAGCCTCCACTGATACCTGCTGCAAGGGGGTGTAAATGGGTGTAAATACAAGCTTGTCACGTTCGTGATAAGAGACGGACCAAGGAGCAGCGTGATTAAAGTTCCACATCTTTTAATAAAGCGAAACTCCCAAACAAAACAATAAACAAACAGCGAAACGTGACATCAGTGGCGCAAAATGCACATACACAAACAATATCCCACAAAGCAGGTGGGAGAAAGGGCTTCCTAAATATGATCCCCAATTAGAGGCAACGATTACCAGCYKCCTCTATTTGGGAACCATACAACCCAGCCACATAGAAAATCAATGACTAGAACACCCCCCTTGTCACGCTCTGACCTAAACACCATAGAGAGCCCTCAGGGCATGACACAAGCTATTGGTTAGAGGTGAGAGTGACTAACCAATACTGTGCTGTGCATTGTTTAACGTTGAATGAATATGTACTTCTGTTTTGTGTCGTATAATGACTCAAGTCAGATCGTGAAAACGTATCTATAAACCCCTTTAGACAACCAGCCAACAACTTGAGTAGTATCCGGAGGCTTGGCCAGTGGATACAGTTTTATAGCTCAAGGATTTCTGCTAAAATCCTCTGCTCTTTTTTTCCCAGCTCTCAAGGTTTGAAAATAGGTCACAATGCGGAAGCTTTGCCACTGCAGCACCGTCACCCCCGATCAGTGGCTATGCAACAGGCGGTCCGACAGCGCAGTTCAAAGAAGTTCTGACATGGCTGGCGAAGCTAATTGGTCATGCCTAAGCCTGCCGGGCCTCGGGGGGTTTGTTGATCTAATTGAGCTCAGGGTGTATGAAAATCCCAGGAGACACGGAGAGGACACTGGCTGCTACTGGGACGCTGCAGCTGATGACATCAATTGGTTTCCAAATACTCCGCCKTTTCTTCCTCTGGGAGAAAGAGGCCACTGGCTTGTTAAGCTTGACAGCAGAGCAAGTGTCTCAGCAAGGGGTAACATTATAGACCAACTACACGCTTATCTGATAGATATGGGTCCTGCGCAAACACATACTACCGGTAAACCTTCATTGTACAACATCCCGTTCTGTTGTTATTACTATTGACATGTTYGATCAGAGTGGCTAAGAATGACAACTACAGTTAGAAATGGCTAGGCCTGAGGCAGAGCAGTGCTTTTCCAAAGTGAAACCTTGTAACAATTGTAAAACCTCATACTGTCAGTCTGTTTTTGGACCGATTAYAACAGTCTATTATCCCAAAATAACCTACAGACCTTAGTTTGGATCCCCAGTCCTGTTCCTTTTTTATTGACTGTGGGYTTATGTCCTACCAAACCCATGTTTACCCACTAAATCAACACAACAGTCTACTGAGCAGGTGGAGGGAGGTACAGAGAAATRTTTGCAGAGCAGAGGAGATGGGACTTCATCTGAAGTCAACTGTGTTTGAGCAGTGTTGATCTCGTCTCAGAGGTGGGCTCCCCTGCTGTCTAATTACAGAGCGTCGGCCCAAACACATACCACTGTGCTTCAGCAGAGAGAGCAGCTCCACCAGGAACAAGCACATACGAGTTAGAGAAGTTGGCAAGCTAGTTGTGTAAGGGCTATCTATAGTAGTGGGCTGAAAAGTAAGAATTCTGGTGTGCAAGAAAGCATATCAGTACATATCCACAGTGCTCTTTTGGGACTAAACCCGAACTCAAGATTTTGTAGGGACGAGTCCTAAACGCACATTTCTCTGTCTAAATAGTGTCATACGCGTTTGTCTAKAACTGTTCCCCTTGCAAGTCATGGATTGATTACTGACGTTTTACTAAATCCAACCCTTTAAATATACAGCCCAGTTTCATGTTAAGTTACACAGTTTAAGTTCGCCAATATGGAGAATTTATTTTGTTTYAGCAAACATTTGTTTCTTACGGAGCCCGGGAAGTGACATGGACAGTAAAAAGATTTAAGGGCAAATCCACTTAACAATATTTCGGTATTTTTTTTCATTAGTCAAAATGCATCAACATGATGTGGCAAGTGATAAATTGCCTCTTGAAAATCCTAGATCTTGAAAACTTGACTGCTGACATGCAAAATATTTTGGGACTATCAACAATATTTTCTTTCTTACAAAAAAATCTGTAAGAAAGAAAATGTTTGCGTGACGAAATGGATTGTTATTTTTCCCCTCAATCTACACACAATACCCCACAATGACAAAGCAAAGAAATCCTCTCTKTCAGGTTGGATGGGGAGTGTCGCTGCATAGCTATGTTCAGGTCTCGCCAGAGACGTTCGATCGGGTTCAWGTCCGGGCTCTGGCTAGGCCACTCAAGGACATTCAGAGACTTGTCCCGGASCCACTCAGGCCAAAGACTTCAATCTTGGTTTCATCAGACCAAAGAATCTTGTTTCTCATGGTCTGAGAGTCCTTTGTCAAAAGGCACCTAAACTCCAAGCGGGCTGTCATGTGCCTTTTACTGAGGAGTGGCTTCCGTCTGGCCACTCTACCATAAAGGAATGATTGGTGGAGTGCTGCACAGATGGTTGTCCTTCTGGAAGTTTCTCCCATCGCCACAGACAAATTCTGGAGCTCTGTCAGAGTGACCATATGGTTCTCTGTCACCTCCCTGACCAAGGCCCTTCTCCCCCGATTGCTTAGGTTGGCCGGGCAGCCAGCTCTCGGAAGAGTCTTGGTGGTCCCAAACATCTTCCATTTAAGAATGATGGCGACCACGATGTTCTTGGGGACCTTCAATGTTGCAGAAATGTTTTGGTACCCTTCCCCAGATCTGTGCCTCGACACAATCCTGTCTCGGAGCTCTACGGGCAATTCCTTCGACTTCATGGCTTGGTTTTTGCTCTGACCTGCACTGTCAACTGTGGGACCTTATATAGACAGGAGTGTGCCTTTACAAATCATGTCCAATCAAYTGAATTTACCACAGGTGGACTYCAATCARGTTGTRGAAACATCTCAAGGAGGATCAATGGAAACAGGATGCACCTGAGCTCAAATTTGAGTCTCATAGTAAAGGGTCAGAATACTTATTTAAATAAGGTATCTGTTTTTTATTTGGAATAAATKWGCAAAAATGTAAATTTGTCATTATGGGGTATTGTGTGTAGATTGATGTGGATTATTATGTTTTAATCCACTTTAGAATAAGCCTGTAATGTAACAAAATGTGGAATAAGTGAAGGGGCCTGAATACTTTCAGAATGCACTGTACTATTTGAAAAGTTACTTTTTCAGACATTTTCAGAAGATGTGCAGGGACTACGTTGTCCTGGCATTACGGGGGGAGGGAGGGGGAAGCTTGTTCCACCATTGGGGTGGCAGGACATAGAAGMGCTTTGACTGGACTGAGCGGGAACTGACCCCCTGTAGCAGTGGGCTGAGATGTCTGCCAGGCACGCAGAGATGCATGTCACCACCTGGGTGTCAGGGAGGGGGAAAGAGAAAAGCAGTTGAGTGTCATCCACACAGCAATGATGGAAGAGACCATGTGAGGATATGACGGAGCCAAGTGACATGGTAGGAGCGACCTGCCAGGTAGGATGCAAACCAGGAGTGTGCAGAGCCTGAGAYGCCCGGCTCTGAGAGGGTGGAGTGGAGGACCTGATCGATCATGGTGTTGAAGGCAGCGGATAGATCTAGGAGGATGAGAACAGTGTCAGCTTTGGCAGAGCCTCCATTAAACAGAGGAGAGTGGCCACAGTCGAGTGAGCTATCTTGAAGCCTGACTGGTTAGTTTCCAAGAAGATCGTTCTGAGAGAGTAGGTCAAAGACATCTGCAGTGTTTTGGGGATGAAGACGGATACTGGTCTCTAGTTGACGTCAGAGTGGGTTGAGTGTTGGTTTCTTGAGGAGGGGAGCGACTCTGGTCTTCTGGAAGTCAGAGGGGGCGCAGTCAGTGGTGAGGGATGGGATTACTTCCCATTGACGAGGGAAGTAAGAAGGTCTCCAGAGATCGTCTGCCACCACAGTGACGACCAGATGCTCTTTGACTATGAGAGAACACAGTCAGATGACGAGAGCAGCTGGAATAGCAGCGTTCTCTGGGGGTGATCCATGACTCTGTCAGGGCCAAAAGTGTAGGAGGGAATAAAGGGCAACATAGGCCTTCTTGACCGGAGATTGGCAGCTCGAAACGCTGCCGGAGACCACGAATTCAACACGGATTGTGCGCACAGGGTACACTACATTAGAAGGGGTGGGGAGCATCTGTAAAGCCGACAGGGAGAGGAGCGAACAGGTATAGAGAAAACACTGTTGGCAAAGCTACAAGAGAGAAAAATGAGATCATCTAAAAATAACTAGGTAAGACACTCAAGTGAGAGAGTGGTGTGGGGGCCTTCCTCTAACTCCTCAGAACAACTCAGCAGCCCTGTCTTTGTTTCAGCAACCGTCTTCATTTTGGCGACAAGACCGCCGCTTACAGCTGCTGCTGAAAAAATAGGGGAGACTGACGTAYTAACACTAATTGCTGATTGCCTACCAGAGGTGAAGGACACACCTCCCGGCACTAACTGCTGATTGCCTAGGAGAGGTAAAACAATACAGGCACTGATGAGTCAGGTTGTCAACACCAACCACAGCACAAGTGATGAGCTATTAACAGTTGAGACAGCAATGATTAACTAGGTAACGAGAAAGACAGCATTTAACTTCAATTGACCAAGCAATACCAGCTCTAGACGAAGACATATTACCTCTTTAAACAGAGATGCACACGTAAATCAACCTTTCACACAAATACCYCATTGACACAAATGCAAAATATACACCAGTTTGTACTCTGCAGTTCAGCTGTTTTACACAGCTGTTCTTCACATTACGCCAAATTGAATGTCCTTCTGCGGCGTTGTAATGATTGCGTCTTGATAAACTGAAGTTACAGGTATAGTATAGTGTGGGTTTACATTCTGTGTTCTGATTACAGATCGTTTGACGTGGGCCTTTATTTAGCGTCACTGGGCTTGTCAGGCTTTGTATAGACGATGGGGGAGAAAGACTACGGCRTCAGTAGCTTTAAAAGTAGCCCTTTCCTTGGCCAATTTTATCCAGAGAATTTGACGAATATGATTTTAATAAGTATACATCTGAAAATATGCAGTCCAACATTAGTAGGTTTATTACGTGTAAAAATGAAATCATATTGGGTGATTCTTTATTTTACGAGGAACATGTTTTATTTAATCAATTTTAGAATCAGGCTGTAACGTAACAAAATGTGGTAAAAAAGGGTGTGAATACAGTGTAGATGTGTTGCCGGTATGTTGTAGGTTGCAGAAGATGAGTTTGGCCCGCACAAGACGGTGTATCCTGGTGAGCCAATCAGGACCATGGACAGCTCCTCATCCACAGTGGATGAGCCAATTGGCCTGATAAAACAACATGGTGGGAAAAGGCTTGGAGCCATCAAGGCCTCGGCAGTTAGCTGCATGCATTTCATATTTATGACTTACCCGTACTGTATACAGCACAGACTCAACTTTTACCTTGGGCAACATTCAACCATTACATTTGAATTCCTCCTTGTTTTGTCAATTGTGCCCGTTCCTCTCGATGCTTACCTCTTAACATTCTACCAACGATCTGTTAAAATGGTGCTTCTAAGAGGCCCAAATCAGAGGCCCGTTAAAAATGCATGACAAGCTATGGCCTAAACAGAGGCTCTCCCAGATGGTCGAGGGCTCTAATTGACTATCATTTACTTTAACCACTGGCTAATTGTGTCTATTTAAAAGTCAATTAAGAATATTTTATTGCCATTAAACTTCAATCCATCTAAATTCATAGGACAACTCTGCAGCAACATACTTAAGGTTGCCATTCAAGGTTCAAAATGGAAAACACATCACGGCTTTGTACACAATCTGTTGTCAAGGTCTCGCCTGCGTCACATGATCTAAARAAAGCAGATTATTTACATGATCTGTACATTATCCTCTTACCCTTTAGGTTCATACCTGTACTAACCAACACACACAACGAAGCAGTTACATGCATTTTAAATGCATCTTTCCTTGAGTCCTAATACATGTATTTAAAAAAAACTCAATTCTATAGACAACAGTTCCCATAGGTCACCAGGACATGTATTGTTAAAACTCATGGGAAAATGTTTTCCCCAAAAACCCAATGGTATATTGCCATCTGGTGGTAGTTTGAGCACATTACTGATAGAAGTAGCAGGGAGATAATGCCACTGTTGTTTCTCTGAGGAGCACTGTGAACTAATAAACATATGGTATTTTGGCTGTTGTAATGAACAAGGGATCATTTTGTGATTCTGACATTTGTTTCTTGGACTAAAGAATGGTTTACCAAATGATACACAGGCTTATACAGTATTTGATACTTACCTTACGATCCCTTACATTTTTCAAGACAACCCGTGTGATTGTAGTACTTCATTGGGATACGTATTGTATAGGACTAACGTTAAATGCTTTTAACAGTATTAATAGTAAAACAGACAGTAACAGAACATAAGATAGTTGTTCTGAAGTACAGTAAATAATGATAGGAGCCACTTACTGAGGTTACAGTCTATCCTGATACAATCTGGTGAGAGAGAGAGAGAGTGAGATGGTGAGATCCCCCCCCCAAAAAAGTAAATTCAAAAGAAACAATATAAAAAGAGAGAAAACAAAACAAAAACATTTCACATCCTTCAAGGCACATTCTGYAGTTTCTTTTTTTCTTCTCCAGAGAGACCACCATCCGGGGACAAGCTCCAGATTCAAAACCAGCCTTTTCCTCACCATGGCAACCATACAGCACCCACTAACACACGAGCTGAGGGAGGTCATGTTAACTCTCCGCTACACTCAGGAGGACCGGYAATGTGYACCGCAATCAGAGTAAAATCACCGKGTTTGTGATATATCATTACTGTAATAACTTTAGTAGAATTTTCATGACTCTATTTACAACCTAGAAAGTAATCCTACGTTAAATCCGAGGTTGATAACAGATATGCCTCCCGGTGTGTGTACAACCCATGTGGTAGTTAGGTAGAGCACAGACAGAGGAAAGGGCTGATTCGCATACCCCCCGTAGCCACACTGAAACCGTACGCATTTAGAGCTTGAGAGCGTCACGCCGTGGAAAATCTCCTCACCATTGTGCCCTCTGAATAATAGAATAGCTACATAGTCATTATGGCGTACAACTACCAAAACACGTGCCAACACAGTCAGAGCTTCCTTGATCTTTTGGATATAATAAAGCCCTCCGTGAAGGCTATGTACTATGTCCCGAGGACCAAGTTAGGGAAACCCTGCACTACAAGGTGATATGCTAGTGTGCCTGAGGTATTCTCTGGAGCTGTCAACCATCACAAAGCAGTGGATGCAAACAGCCAAGGACCAGACTCACTACCTACAGCCGTAATGGGGCATGTGGAGACTGGGGCTACCAGCTGAGGCAGACAGCCCTGTCAGGCACCATTACTGCCTCGGTCGGCTCTCTACTGCTCTCCTCTTCCTGGGTTAGGACAAATCTGAGAGCCATGGTGGACGGCACTTGTGATCTAGAACAGCAACTACAACATCCGTYGGAACACCATGACAACGAATCTGTCATGGTGATACGGCGTGTTTCTAAGTGAGCTGGTCTCTCTGGCTGCCTGCTCCTAGGACTGCAGACACACYGGCCGTTGAAGGGCTGAAAGGGTTGAGATGGAACAGCTAGCGGCTGACCAGGGAATGGGTGAGAGAGAAAGAGAGAAAACACAGAGGCGATACAGAGAGATGTATATAGATTGTGTATGATGAGGAGAAAGGGAGGGAGGATACATGTAGGACAA
This sequence comes from Salvelinus sp. IW2-2015, assembly GCF_002910315.2. Classification (NCBI taxonomy): domain Eukaryota; kingdom Metazoa; phylum Chordata; class Actinopteri; order Salmoniformes; family Salmonidae; genus Salvelinus; species Salvelinus sp. IW2-2015. The sequence goes on along the minus strand of NC_036863.1, from coordinate 41,120,756 downwards.
TACCTTTGCCCATTACATCATGAGTACTCTCACAGAGAAGCCGTGAGGACTCATAAACGTTAGCACTGTTAGCATTACCCAGGTTGACGGTGAGTTTGACCCGGCCCCCGTCCAGCTCCAGACGCAGGGTGTCAGCTGAGTCCTGGGAGGTAGTGGCCACAAGCAGCCCAAAGGCCCTCTGGGACATAAAGCGCAGCGCCACGTCCTCGGCCTCCRTGTGCATGCTGACTGGCAGCGTCACCTTCAGGTACATGCTGCCGTCGTAGCTCAGCACCGTGGCCTCTGTGTGCGGGCACCAAGGACAGGGAGACAGCRTTAGCAAATGTCATTGTCACAAATRTTCCCATACAGTTGAACATCTATTCCTGTACACCCAATACTGAATAAGCGCATGATTCATATGATATCAAATGAAGATGAGAGAATTTCACTTCCACTCATATTTTCAGCTACGATCTTCGCCGAACAAGATCGAACAGATTCTTTGTACGCCTATTGAAGAGACCGCAGTTTCCTGCAGCCACACTAGATGGCAGGAACAGCCTGTAACGTACCACAGCGCTCTTATGTGAAGCCTCTGTTATCAACCTCCTCTCATAGATTTATATTCAGGCCACAAATAGGATGAGGATTCCATTTATATCCCTCATAATGTTRTCGGCCTATATGGCTTCACAATGGGGCTCCTATCCTCTCTGTTAGAACGATATCTGTGCTAGATGCAGGGTTATTCAGACTCACGGAGCACCACCGCAATACTGATGAATCACTGATACACAGCACCTATTTATTCTTCACATACCCGCCAATTCACTAATAGAGTGGCAATTTACCACTTGAATGACTCACATAAAAAGTGATTTCATCTCCATTGTCTGTATGAAATGTCATTAAACTTGTTTAAAAGCTTTGCGGTAACATTTCAAGCAGGGATCGTTTCCACATTCCGCTGATCCTCTCTCTCTCTCACCGCTCTCACAGTTGGGGCCCAGGTAGCCCGTGCTGGTGCAGTCACACACATGACGGTTCCAGCCCTCGCGGCACTGCCCACCGTTGGCACAGACGTCTCTGCCACACCTGATGTGCGTTTCCCTGGTGCAGAAGCTGCTGACTCCAGAGGCACTCTGGATCTCTGCCAGTCTCCTCAGGTCCCGGCTCCGCCCATCCATGAACAGGTCACGCATGCAGCCCACGTAGCCCAGGTTGAGGGGGGCCGTCCAGACTTCTGGGGGGAGGATGARGCCCTGGCGTGCCTCGGGCAGACCCCCGAGGTACATGTCACCCTCCAGGTCTAAGATCTCACTGCCTTCGTTAGCAGAGAATGGTATGCCGCGGCTGTTCACTGAGATCAGGCCTGAAGGCAAGACAGTCAGAGAGAGTCAACTAGTATCAAGGCTGTCTCACTGTATAATCGCACTGTATAATATAGAATATAATCCACAAGGTACACCAGGTGTAGAATTATGAGATGACTAATGAACTGGAACGTCTCAGGTCTTTGTCATACCGTATTYCTCTGTTAATAGTAAGGTGTAAGCAACGCTGGCTCAAATCTAGGGGCAAGGCTAATGAGGGCAGACATTTCCCCACATGAGGTGGATGACGGTATAATTGGCCACTTGCGAAATAGGTTAAGGCAATTTACTAAATGTCATACATAGATTATAGCTGCTAAAAATAAGACTAATTAAAACGGGATATGCACCCAGCATCTCTGACGGCAGCTAAGAAACATGAAGGAGAAGCCAATATGAGTGCCTCCGAATGGGTATAGTAAATGGAATTTCACAAGCCAGTAGGATTTAACCCTTGCTATTCCTGATACCTCAATAAGACCAGAGTTGCAGTATGGCTCTGWCTAAGCTCCTTTATCAGATTCATCATGTGCGCTTTCTCTCACCCATGCGCCCCTCCCTCTGGAAGTCCACGTGGCACCACTCCCCATCGTTGACCCTCTTGTTGCTGGCTTTCATCTTGATGCTGCCAGAGCCCATGTCCATCAGCAGGTAGAGGAAGCCRTCCAGGAGCTCCATAGCAAAGTAGTCGGCCCTGGGCTGCCTCTCCGGCTGTCTGTCTGGGCCCTGCAGACGCCTGTCACCGTGGCTGAACAGCAGCAGGCCGCTGGGCTCCGTAGTGCGGAAGTCAAARGAGATGGAGCCRGTCTTCTTGGTKTTCCACYTGGGCAGGGTGAGGTAGGCGGCGGGYGTGTCGAAGGTGACCGGCTCCAGGGCCGCCACGTCCTCACAGCGGAAGGTCAGGTCACCGTGAACACTGACCTGAGGGTCCCGCTCTGCAGCCAGGCGAGACAGCTCCAGCCTGAACTCGTTGTTCTTGTAGACCACCTGTAAGACAAGGGACAGGACTGTCACTGAGTGGGTTGCTGCGGTCTGCCGAAAGACCACTTTATGCCCTGCTATTTAGCTTAACCCTCACTCTTTTCTGTGATTGTCCTCAATWCCAAACCTTAGAATCCATGCAACAATTTCTAATTCATTGAAGCGTGTAAAACGCACGAGCTCTCGTTCATTACACAACCAGATCATAAACCCATAATGAGAATCTCCCCGTCTGTCTGACGGTCTGTCTGTCACATGTGCACTGTTCTCATGTACAGATGGAGGCAGCAGGGAGGCACAGCTGAACATGGTTTTCATTTTCACACCACTTGCAGTCCAAAGCTGACTGGCGCCCTCCTCCAGGGTGAGAACTTTAGTGTCTTTTTGTTTAAAAATACACTRGGCAGCGGCTTGGTTTCACAAGGCACCATTATCAGTAATTGCCAGACCAAAATAAAATCTCATGAGAAGAATAGAAAAAGAGCCCGAGTATGAAAAATGCAATTGTTGAGTCTATTTTCAGCCAAGAGATGCAAAAGTACAAAATCGATCTCACGCTACGCTAACATTCTGATGACACTCAATATCTCGGTCTCCTTTGGTAGCATCAATCATACATTGCTGAGCCTGTGATCAAATGCAGTTCCGTGAAAAGGTATCTGCCTTTCGGATTTTCTCGATGTTTTTGCATATTTTTGACCCTGAATATATTCTTAGATCTTCATCCAAAAGAAAGGAAACCTTAGTGAACAAATAACAAAACACATTTTTTTTAACAAAGTTACCAACACCCAATTGCCCCCTTACACTCACCAACTGCTTGTGTCACCTGTAGTTTTTGATCAGTCTCTCTGTGGGGGAATTTTGCCCCACTCTTCCATGCAGAACTGCTTTAACTCTGCGACATTTTAGGGTTGTCGAGCACRAACTGCTCGTTTCAGGTCGGTTTGTGTCTGGACTTTGACCAGGCCATTTCAAAACGTTTAAATTTGTCGCTTTTTAGCCAATCTGATGTRGATTGTGTTTTGGATCATTGTCTCGCTGCATGACCCAGCTGTGTTTCAGCTTCAGCTCGCGGACGGATGGCCTGACATTCTCTTTCGGAATGATCTGATACAGAGCAGAATTCATGGTTCCTTCAATGATGGAAAGTCGTCCAGGTCCTGAGGCAGCAAATCATCCCCAAGCCATCACACTACCACCACCATGCTTGACTGTTAGTTAGTATAGTATAGTTAGTGTAGTTAGAGGWTCTTACTGTGTGAATGCAGTGTTTGGTTATCGCCAGACATAACGGGACCCCATGTCGTCCAAAAAAGTTCCACATTTTGACTCATCTGTTCATAGATAGAACATTCTTCCAGGAGTCTTGGCGATCATCCGGCTGCTTCCAGGTGCTTTCTTGCAAACTTGAGTCAACTTTTTTTGGACGACGTTGGTCCCGTTATGTCTGGTGAAAACCAACCACTTTTGATTAAATAAATGAAATAAGTATCCACATTTCGTGCTATTTGTTCACTCAGGTTCCCTTGATCTAATATGAGGTTTCGGTTGAAGATCTGACAACATTCAGTGTAAAAAAATAAAWAAATAAAAATTMTTTTTTCACAGCATTGTAGGTGTGTATCGGTAATTCCCAAAGACCCCTCCCAGCACTGACACAGTCCAATATCTATCACCACATTCTACTGAAACAGGCATCAGGAGTCTGTAGCAGTATWGTCACAGATAGAACAATTGAGACAGATATTTCACCGGATGTATAAATGTGAAGCATCCACTTGGTGTTTCCGCTCACTACCAAATATGGCAGTGAGAGGAAGCCCAGTGGCCGGCAGTGGGAGAAGATGGAACGAGATGGATTTTGGCCGACTTAATGCACATTTTCTCATCGATGAAACATTTGATCTCAATACAGTTTTCTGTTCCCAAAACTAGAATCTGTTACGAACAGAGTGGGCTAAGTTTTGTAGACTTTTGCCAAAATTGCAGTGTTTAGAAGGAGTGCAAAGGTGAACTGAGCTATTGCACACACACACACTTCACAGAGTAGGCGTTCCCTAACGGAAATATAACAATCTTTAGTATAGTTATTAGGATTCCTGTACACAACAGGACAAAGACTTTGGGAGGCGGAGGCAGTGAGAAGCATGGCACAATCAATGAAGAGGGAGACATGATTAATACATGGAAGGGTCAACTAGACAGAGACAGAGGGAGGGACGCGCTGCCTGGGAATCCATGGAGGAAATCAATGTCTGAATTGGCTGTCAGGATGGTAAAGCTAAGGCCTCACTAACACTGGCACAGTAATTTAATTACAGATGTTCACTGACTGGGAGGGAGGGAGGGAGGGAGGAGGGAGGGAGGGAGGGAGGGAGGGAGGGAGGGAGGGAGGGAGGAGGGAGGAGGGGGGCGGAGGATGGATGATGGAGGGGGAGAGAGAGACAGAGAGAGAAAGAACGAGAGGGGGGGGGGGCAGAGAGAGTGAGCAATAGGAAGGGACGGGGGGAGACAGGCCAGAGAGAGAGATAGGGAGGGTATAGGAAGGTCATGGCAGTCACTAGGGAGGGCGGGGGTGGGGCATCAGTACAGGAGTGTAATTAATCCTGGAGAATATAACCTGTATTATTCAACAGAATAGCAAGTCTGGGGTTCATATCCAGGTAGTCATGCTATTATATAATTCAAGGCCATAGCTACATTCATACATGACCACACTGTACAATGTCAGGGGATATGCAAATGACACACAGCAATCTACATTAGGACTCATTAGGACACAGCTGAACACTAAGGGCACTGCATGTGTTCAAAGTCACAATCTGTCATTAATTAGAAACTAACTAAATGTAAAACTATAAACGTGCCATGTTCTTCCTGTGTGATGCACTGGGCGGTTTAACATCTCAATTCCAAGTGGCAACAACACAGCGTAAAAGAGCTGTCATTGGCAAAGTGAACGGTGCTTGTGAATCTGAACACAGCTCAACAAGAGCCCTGTGCATGTGTGTTCTCAGACCAGAGTCCCTGCTGAAGGCTGCTGAACAGCACTGTACTTACGTCTTTGAGACAGCCCATGAAGTTATTGCTGACCGGGGAGCCAGGGAGGTCAGCCGTGTGGGCACTCCCGCCGACGTAGAAGAAGTCATCAGAGCCAGCATGGTGTAGTCCTCCTGGGTGTAGCCGGTGGTGGTCAGGATCCCATCCACAGAGACGTCACCTGGGTGACCAGAGAGAAAGAGAGGGATGGAGAAAGACGGAGGGAGACCGAACAGAAACAAAGAGACATGGGTACCAGAGAAAAAGAGAGGGATGGAGAAAGCGGAGGAGAGACAGAACAGAAACAAAGAGACATGGTGACCAGAGAGAAAGAGAGGGATGGAGAAAAGGCGGAGGAGAGACAGAACAGAAACAAAGAGACATGGGTGACCAGAGAGAAAGAGGGGGATGGAGAAAGACGGAGGAGAGACAGAACAGAAACAAAGAGACATGGGTGACCAGAGAGAAAGAGAGGGATGGAGAAAGGCGGAGGAGAGACAGAACAGAAACAAAGAGAAGATGGCGGAAAGAATTTGAATTAAACACCGAACATCCGCTGCTTTGTTTTTGTGGGGGTTTTTGCGGTTAAAATGCTGGCCTTTGAATCGAGTTGAATCCTTAGCTGTAAGATCTACAGTGTGAATTGATGAGCACAGTCAGAGGGCTCCGCCAATCTCAGAAGCTTGCTTCCTTTCTCGATTCGCAAAATATTAGCAGGGTTGATGAGCAAATGATGATATGATCATTTCACAGATGTTTTGGATTTGAGTACAATATTAAATATATCRTAGTATCCGCTTGTAGCTGAATTTGAGAAGGCACCCATTCGATGATAGATACAGTAGTCCATCGGCGGTAATCAGACAGTTGAGGCTGATTCTAACCAATGTCAAATCAATACAGAGAGACAGGGAGAACAAATTAACGGACCAATTAGCTGATAAAAAAATCCAAATCTATTATTCATTGTTGGGAGAACAACAGTTGCAGAAGGCATTTATAATCCATGAAAATGGTTTAAGAGGAGTTCATTACATATATATGAGATATACTATAAAGTATGTGGCTCAGCTTTGACTGAAATGGTAATACTGTAAAGTACGCGGTTTACACTGTTATGATATTCTGTGAATTCTGCAGACCATCACTGCTGACTGACAAATACTACATTTCCCAGAGGTCCTCTCTGAGAAGAGCAAGGCTCTGCCACTTGCACTCTGAGGAATTGCCCTGTTCTGATCAGTATTGTAGTTATGGGTGTTTCCTGGTTTTAAATGTACTTCCCTCATGGGGCAACACATTTTTATGTCTGCTGTTGCTGTTTAGAGCTGCTATGAGTCTGTAGCTTCGATTGTAGGCAAGGTTGAACAAGGGAGTAGGTGAGATTGTGTGTGTGTGTGTGTCAAAGAGAGTGTGTGATTGAGGATGTGAGAGAGAAAGAGCAAGGGGAAGAGCAAGAGAGAGTGAGAGAGAGAGAGAGAGAGAGAGAGAGCGAGAAAGATAAGAGGAATCAGGCCAGCGAAAGCTGACCACCAGGGCTTGTTAAAAAAATACATTCCACTGGCGTTCCCACAGGAGGTGCGTTTCTCTCTATCGGCATGTCAGTGTGGTAACAGGAAGCTATCCGAAGAGAGGAGCTATGTATGCAGGAACAAATGCAGGGATAAAAGCACGAGCGGGTTTGTAAGCATAGGATTTTTCTGTCTTTGGGGAGTATGGGTGAGGGTAGGCTCGGGATAATGAAGAGAGAGAATGTTTGTATGCAGGTAGGGGTGAGATGTTAAGGGGGTCTGTTTGTAAGRACTGAAGATTCAGACACAAAAAATGGTTGTTAGTACATTAGTAGATAGAGAAGAGTGACTATTAGTAATTGGAAATGTATAATCTTAGTATGAATAGAGAAAAACTTGATAAAACCTCATCATTTTGGTTTTAAGTAAAGGTTGCATGGTTTGTGGTCATAACCCATGAAGGGCTAGAGTGTGGACACACAGGCGATGCATATTAATCATGTCATTATGAATGATTCACCTTAAGTCAAATGGAAAGAGAAATCCCACTTACATACAGCGTTGATTTCTGTTAATGTATATATACTATGTACAGTTGATGTTAGGAGGCATTCAACAGAATTAATAAAAGAAKAAGAAACAAAACCGATCTACCTCTACGCATACTAACAAGTTGGAAAAAAATTGGATTAGAAGGCGGAAGGGAGGGGAAGTCGAGCTTTGAAGTTGAAAAGAAAGTACGATTTTTTTTTTTGTCTTGTCTTTTAACTGAAGTCTCTCTCTGAGTAATACTGTTACACAGTGCCTGACATTTCTTTGATGCCCAGTACAGTAAAGGTCTGTGCTTGTTAKTATTATCACTCTGCATCTTTCTTATTCCCTTCCCGTTAGCCACAATGGACCAACCAGAYTATCCAATAAGGGAGCACAGGTCTACTCTAAAACAGAATTCTGTTATAGAATAACTTGTTTTCTGATACAGCTTATTGTCCGYTGGAAGTGAGTTCTAGGAGGCAAATAACCTCGATGATATTTGCGGATTGTAAAAAGAAAATKAGCATGTTAAATGCCACCCTGAAGTTGTGGCCAATTTTGTCATGTCTTTTGTTGATTCTAGACAATAAAAGCAACACAATCTAGAGATACTGTGAAAAAATAACTATTCAGATGGTGCTTAGAATGCCCAATGCCTGCATCCTTCATCAGAAAGGGAGAAAATGGCTGGATGCGTGTACATTCCTTATAAAATAATATTCACTACATAGATAATGTCTTCATTCAATATAATACCAGTAATACAAATCAAAATTTGCGTGGAAATGTCATTTGAAAGACAAAATAATGACGAATGTATTTATTTTTTAAATGAAGGGATGAAGCCTGGAGCCTTTAAAGAGTTATGTTAGTTAGTATACAAGACAGAGTTAGCAAAGCAATTGACCATAAAACGGTCAGTCAGAGTGGAGATAGACAGGCTTAATGTGGCGTGGGAAGGGAAAGCAGGCAGGACCAGGGTTAGTAAGAGAGTGTGTCACCGACTAACCCTCACAAGGTGTAAAGCTAGTAGAGAGATTCAAATGTGAAATACATGGYTGTATGCTTTCAAAGATCAACGGGTTTTGTTGAAGTGCAAACCTAGAGGCCTGATCTAGCTATACGGACCATTCATCAGACTCTATTCTCAGCTCAGTAAAACAATTGTGGTATCCTTCCACAGGATAAACTCACCCACAGCACTGTACACATTGACATGTAAAGTAAAATTTCAGTTGGAAACATGGACCTTTAAAAAAAGCACCTTCAATATGTAAAAACATGACAAATCCAAAGTGCACGAAAAAACTATTATCGATTACTACACTGTTGTTGACACTGGAATTGAGACTCAATGAGACTGACCCAGAAATCCATCCACAAGTTCCACGTTATTTCAGCCACAACAATCTACACCTCAGCATGACTAGTCTCACTAAGAAGGCGGAACATCACACTGCATCGTTTTTTCACCTATGGAGACATTATTTTGAGAGAGACAAACTTGTGGTATTGATTCATTTCACTCTGAACTGAATTGAAAAGAAACAAGATTGTGTACCGACTGCCATAGAGAAAAAAAATAATGGGTTACTCTAGGTGAGGCATGTTTTCTGAACGTACCCTAAAGAACTGGGGTATGAGTCACTGGAGTTTGGCTTGGGACTGATAAATTAAGGGTTCAATCAGAAAAGCCTAAAACAGTGATATTTAAAAAAATGTAGTACGCTGTTTGTTTTCTATTCATCTTTGTTTTTTCAGTCCTGAGGGAGACATTAGCATAATTAAATCACAAGCTGACAGTATAACTGCTTTTCCTTGGATGCCCATGATGAGGAAACATGAACAACTACTGGAAGCTAAATAATGACACTAGTACTCCCTCTTAAATATAACATGAAACTCTTCCTGTAATAATGAACGATAGAACTACTGCCGTGCATATGAAGGAGGAGAGACAGGGGAGCTACAGTACCTGGCGCAGGTTGCGTGTGACACGGACTTCGTGCCAGGCGTTGTCGTTGAACTTGCCGTTGGCAGGCTCCACCAGGGCCTCAAAGGCCCCGGACCCGAGGTTGATGACCAGCCACACAGCGCCACTCCTCAGGGATAGGTTAACGTAGTCAGCTGACTTCCCGGTGTGGAGCAGGAGTCCGTTCCTCTGCAGCGTGCGGAAGGACAGACTAATCTCGTCCAGGCTGCTCTGGATGGGCGTCTGAGACAGGTCATAGCTGAAAAACTCGTTGCCTTTGTAGGTGGCCACTGACTCCTCGTGTGCTGTGGAGAGAGATGGAGAGAACGCTGGTGACATCAACTATAGCTACCACAGTTGTTGTTATCTGGTCTCTTTCATGCATTGTGCTGGTCAAGCTTCTTGAAATGGATCATTCAATACGGTAACTGCAGGTTAATAATACTGTTTTTTTTAAAGTATATTTTCTCCCAATTACGACACAAAAAAATGTATGTGAACATATCAAAGAACCACTCAAACAAATATCTAATCATCATCATCATCATCATCATCATCATACAATAAAATCTGCCAATTTTCCTTACACTTGTTTGAAATGTATGGCCTTAAATTCCCTGAATTTCCTTTGGGGAAAAAACAGACTAGCTTTTCCATGGAAAATGGAGACTTGTTAAAGATATTAGATATTATAAATGCATCTGACACACATGGCAGCACCATTAGGTCTCTAGGGATATATCTAACAACCGTGCTTTAGCAAATTTGCTCAATGACATACCAGACCACATTCTATCAAGTTATGGTTGGGGGCAATCAGATGCAATTTTGCTCTTCAAATATCCATTAAGTGGTCACTAACTGATCAAATGTAAAACGTTCCTACATGTAGGTTTCCTCCAAACGATCAAGTGGACCATGACATTAATTTGAAGAATTGGGAGAATCCATCAAGCACGATGCCTAGGAATGTCATTTGGAATATAGATGATTTGAGCAGGATTTAATCAAGCAAAAGCCAGCTTTGACCTTGGAGAGTCCAACTCCCAGGTAACACCGAGGCGTGAGGCTGTTCTTCGGCTTCTYCGGCTCTAATGTATGATTCATTCAACAGCTGCTGCTATTTAAAGTAAAGCTGGTCCCATGCATATAAGAGCCCAGTCGAAATTATAAATGTTGCCAGGCAAAGCTGCACCCACATTTAACTACCACATGAAATGCAGAGGAGTGCTGCTCATTTTCTTAAAGTCTCTCTACCACCAAAGAGAATAACGCCTCAAGGTCGACATTCATATAAAACGATGTGGTGCAAATACAAACAGTCTAAGCCAACAATTTATATCTTCTGAACAGCATTCTCTGGCTCTCATCTATCCTCTCACTAGAAACGTTATGGGGGGAATAGTGCTTCTCTCTCCATCTCCCATCCTGCTTGTCGCCTGCTACGTCTGGTGACCCATTGTGACAAGAGGAATTTAATTAGCACTCCACAGTATCTGAGGAACAGTACCACAGACAACTACGCATGGGTGGCCTGTGCTACAGTTCACCATTCTATTTCACTACTGCCTCGCTCGCCCTCCCTCCCTCCTTCCCTTTCAATCCGTCTGTTTGTCTATATCTCCTTCTTCACACTCCTTTCAGGGGATCATGTTTGCATGTTTCACAGGGAAATATATACAGTTGAATTAATGCAGGCCAAGCCGCTGAATCCATTAACTTCACAGAGTAATGAGGCCGTCACAACGCGCAGGGACACAAAGCCATGACGAGAGAGAGAGAGAGAAAGCAAGATAATGGGAAATCTGTAAGAAAGTAGATAATTACATCGTCTTATTTTACAAGCACACTGTCATATAGTACAGTACCCGCTTACCAAAGACAGGCGCTGTATGAAGATACACACATAATCCTAATGGAATCTCTCCAGTGCTGCTGTACATTCCACACAGCTTATGCGTCTACGGGTGGCCTTTCACACACTGTGGTCTAACGCAGTGTAGAGCTCACGGAATTACAGAGCAGAAATGTCTATCAACAAACACAGAACATCAAATATATTAACCAGTTCTGAGTGCACTGATCTCATCAAATACATGAGCAGAGACTCTCCTCCTCCATCCCACTCCTGTTTGTACGCGGCAAAGGAATCCCTTGAGACTGAACTCCTTGCCCTCATAAACCGATTTGTGAACGAGCCTACGATACAGAAGCTCATTCAAGACAGTTCACGTCAGGTCAAGTCAGTCTGTTCGTTCCCCAAAACGACCATGGCACAAACAGCAAATAAACTGCTTATATTGATGATATTGTATTACCATGATAATCCACTGTACTGTGCAATTGTGGCCCCTCTTCCGCTCTCTCCAGCCCTCCGGCATGTGTGGAAGCTAGTGGCCCAACAGATTTGTCTCTGTGCAGTGTCTCCGTCAGGGCTTGGGCCTGATATAATGTGACTGGTCCCTAAAGTGCATGCATTGGATGACAGACACAGCTGCGTTCCTCTGAGACAGCTCTCACATCCCCATCTGGGGGGGAGCTGACTGGAATCTCACATGACAACAGGGAGGGAGGGCATACAGAAGCACAGACAACACAGAGAAAATGCTTAAATAGAGGGAGGAAAATAGTAATTTGTTTTCACATATTGCCGGAGGCTAGGGAATGGTGCATCTCAATAGCGTCAATCATCTCTACAAACCTCCTCATAGTATTTGTTTATGAGAGGCAGCCTAGAAGCTGGGTAAGGTAGTAAAACCTGCTCTGGCATCTCTACATTCAGCTGGATGCCATGACAGCCAAATAAATAGCTAGAGGACTGATGATATCTCCAGGTGTATATTTTCTGTCTTAACTTTTTAGATCCCATAGCGGCCGTCGACTGCCTTTCTTTAAATAACTATAGCGGCCGCGRACCACAGGAGGCTGGTGGCRCCTTAATTGGGGAGGACGGGCTCGTGGTAATGGCTTGAGCGGAATGGGTGGAATGGTATCAAATACATCGAACACATGGTCGGATGCCATTCCACTCGCTCCGTTCCAGCCATTATTATGAGCCGTCCTCCCCTCASCAGCCTCCACCGCCGCGAACGGCCTTGTTTCGTGTCTGTCTCGATATCGCAAAATTCACTTGGTAACAACCCTGTTGTCGTATTCGCGTGGCTGTTGTCATCAACCAGAAACCCGGAAACAGGGTATGCTGTCATATGACTTTTCAACGTTTTTAATCACTGCGTCACTCAAAAAGAACGTCTTCACAACTTTTCACTTTGGAAGAAGCTGTATCTATGTTGGTTGACGATAYGGATTCGGACATGTCCTTGCACTTTGAAAAGYGATAACGTCGAAGTGAGTGAAATGAGTAAATAGCAGATATACGTTTGGTGTTAGTGGTTTTTAATACACCCAAAACAAACACGTATACAAAAACACTGGGCTGTACCCAAACAAAAGAGCGAGAGTAAACCTCACTGAATGACACGGGACGATACCCGTAATACACAATATATATATATATAAAGCACGCAGCATAACAGCTGCACTAACGCATAGGTACTCGCACCACCAACGGACATGGGAACAATAACCCACAAAGACAGAGGGAACACACAGCTGAAGTCAGAAGTTTACATACACTTTAGCCAAATACAGTTAAACTCAGTTTTTCACAATTCCTGACATTTAATCCCAGTAACAATTCCCTGTTTTAGGTCAGTTAGGATCACCATTTTATTTTCAGAATGTGAAATGTCAGAATAATAGAAGAGAGAATGATTTATTTCAGCTTTTATTTCTTTCATCACATTCCCAGTGGGTCAGAAGTTTACATACACTCAATTAGTGTGTGGTAGCATTGTCTTTAAATTGTTTAACTTGGGTCAAACATTTCGGGTAGCCTTCCACAAGCTACCACAATAAGTTGGGTGAGTTTTGGCCCATTCCTCCTGACAGAGCTGGTGTAACTGAGTCAGGTTTGTAGGCCTCCTTGCTCGCACRCGCTTTTTCAGTTCTGCCCCCAAACGTTCTATGGGATTGAGGTCAGRGCTTTGTGATGGCCACTCCAATACCTTGACTTCGTTGTCCTTAAGCCATTTTGCCACAACTTTGGAAGTATGTTTGGTGTCATTGTCCATTTGGAAGACCCATTTGCGATTAAGCTTTAACTTCCTGACTGATGTCTTGGGATGTTGCTTCAATACATCCACATAATTTTCCTACCTCATGATGCCATCTATTTTGTGAAGTGCACCAAGCCTCCCCCTATTTCCTCTAAACATAACGATGGTCATTATGGCCAAATAGTTATATTTTTGTTTCATCAGACCAGAGGACATTTCTCCAAAAACTACGATCTTTGTCCGCATGTGCAGTTGCAAACCGTAGTCTGGCTTTTTTATGGCGGTTTTGGAGCAATGGCTTCTTCCTTGCTGAGCGACTTTTCAGGTTATGTCGATATACAACTCGTTTTGCTGTGGATATAGATACTTTTGTACCTGTTTCCTCCAGCATCTTCACAAGGTCCTTTGCTGTTGTTCTGGGATTGATTTGCACTTTTCGCACCAAAGTACGTTCATCTCTAGGAGACAGAACGCGTCTCCTTCCCGAGCAGTATGACGGCTGCGTGGTCCCATGGTGTTTATACTTGCGTACTATGGTTTGTACAGATGAACGTGCTACCTTCAGGCATTTGGAAATTGCTCCCAAGGATGAACCAGACTTGTGGAGGTCTACCATTTTTTTCTAGCATCTTGGCTGATTTCTTTTGATTTTCCCATGATGTCAAGCAAAGAGGCACTGAGTTTGGAGCTAGGCCTTGAACTACATCCACAGGTACACCTCAAATTGACTCAAATGATGTCAATTAGCCTATCAGAAGCTTCTAAAGTCATGACATCATTTTCGGGAATTTTCCAAGCTGTTTAAAAGACACAGTCAACTTAGTGTATGTAAACTTCTGACCCACTGGAATTGTGATACCGTGAATTATAAGTGAAATAATCTGTCTGTAAACAATTGTTGGAAAAATTACTTGTCAGGCACAAAGTAGATGTCCTAACTTGCCAAACCGACTTGCCAAAACTATAGTTTGTTAACAAGAAATTTGTGGAGTGGTTGAAAAACGAGTTTTAATGTGTAATCAGACAAGACAGTCTGGGGTTGATGATAATGAATCCGTTCAGTGAAGCCTAGAAAGCCGGTGACGTCGACCTCCGGAACTGGTGAACAGAATGAGCATCAGTACMACTAGTTGGGTTGTTTTGTCTTGTTWCTACTKATGTAATTCATATGGAAACGGCCCAAGCTGCTTGCTGTAGCTAACTAGCAAGCCAGGCAAGAAAAGTTGTGTGTAGCTGTACATTTGAGCTGAGCTCACGAAGCGTCAACCTCAGCTGTCACATTTACTAGCTATCCATAAAGACAACTAGCTAACTAGCCACYGAAATGAAGGCTAGAGTAATTTGTGTTTATCTGTTTGGCTTAGATTATGGTCATGTTTGGTAGGTGCAGATATTGATAGGCTATACATTGCCTCGTTTTTCCTATTATTTGACAGCTTAGCTGTCGTGTTAGGTTAGATGCCCACGCAGTAGAGCTGATATGATGAGTTGGATATTTGTTTACATAGCCAGCTAACAAGTTGCTTGTTTTGTCCTGTTTCTACCGATGCCATTCATTTGGAAACTGTCCCAGATTCGTAACTAATCAGCTAACATTGGCACACTCTGTAGTTAGYCTGTCAGGCAAGAAAGCAAGAGGTGATTGGAGGAGAGAGCAAGTGAGTGTGTGCGGAATGGGAGGCGTGCAACTGTATCACACAATTTATTATGGAAACCCGTTATTAGGAAGAGAGTATGTGTGTGGTCGAGAAAAAGAAAGAGAGGAAGGAAGAGAGAGACMGTGTGAGAGGGAKAGAGAGAGATTATGTTCCTGACTACAATTGTATCATTTTGCTGCACATCTCCCTCTGTTACTCTAAGTCAGTGAAAACAAAGAAACTGATGTGGAGAGTCAGGGCTCAGCAGCAAAAGGCAGGGAGGAAGAGGAGTTAGAGATGATGTGGAGCGAGGGGACAGTGGAGGGAGAGTGGAAGAGGAGAATGAAGGAGAGGCGAGTGGAGGGAGAGAGGAAGAGAAGCGGGAAGGAGAGGCGAGTGGAGAGTGAAGAGGAGGGAGAGGAGAGTGGAGGGAGAGGGACATCGAGAGGAGGAGGAAAAGGGAGAGGAAGAGGGAGATGAGGAGGAAGCAGAGGAAGAATTAGAGCACACCCGAGAGGGGAGCCTACATTTCCATGGAGTGTGTCTGCCACAAGTCCCTCCATTCACCCTTGTACCACACAGCCTGGGCCTAAAGCGGCAGTGGCAGGGGTTGTGGAGTTGTTTTTAACTTGGTAGGAACGTATATCAGTTCCAGATCTTGTAATGGATTACAACAAGAAATTGGGTGGGGTTGACCATCTTGACCAACTGAGGAGCTATTACAATGTTGGACGCACGGGCAGAAAATGGTGGAAGTATGTGTAATTTGTAATTGTAATTTGTTCTTAGCTTTTAAGGTATGTCTGTTTGAAATGTGTGAGAAAATTAGCTTTAACTTGAAAATTCTCAGAAAATCTCCATCAGTATTCTAGAATTGTTTTGGGGTCTAAAGGGTTCATCTGTTGTTCTGCCAACTTGTTCTACAGAGTTATTCGAGAAAGGAAAGAGAGGAAGGCTCTACACCACTCTCTCACTTAAGTATCATACCTAGTTATTTTCAGATTCTCATTTAGCTCTTTTCTAGCTTTGTCAACTATAAATGTATTTTCCCTACCTGTTCACTCCTCTCCCTGTACACTTTACAGACTTAACACCCMTTGGCTGCAACCCTCCTACTGTGGTGTACCCTGCCCGCACAACCCATGTTGAATTCCTAATCACCTGCAGCGTTTGGAACTAACAATCTGTGGTCAAGAATGCCGAGTTCATCTCAGGCTATGCTGCCCTTCAGTCACTAGACTTTTTGGCCCCGACGGAGACTTGGATCACCCCAGAGAACACTGCTTCTCCAACTGCTCTCCTTTCATGTTTTCTCTCATAGTCTGAGAGCATCTGGTCGTCGCGGTGGTGGCACAGGGCTACTTATTTCTCCTAAGTGGAGATTTTCTCTTTTCTCACCTGTCCATTTCCTCATTTGAATTCCATGCTGTCACTGTCACTTGTCCACTCAAGCTTAACATTGTTGTCATCCATCGCCCACCAGGTGCCCTTAGAGAGTTCCTCACTGAGGTTGACATCTTGATAAGCTCATTTCCTGACGATGGCTCACCGCTCTTCGTTCTGGGTGACTTCAACCTCCCGACGTCTGCCTTCATTTCTTTCTTTTCCTCCTTGCCTCTTTTGACCTCACCCTTTCACAGTCCTCTCCCACTCACAAGGCAGGCAATAAGCTTGATATCATATTTACTAAAGGCTGTTTGCCTACAAATCTCACTGCAAACCCCCTCCAGGTCTCTGATCACTACTTTGTTCCTTTTCTGCTCTCTTTCTCCCACTACTCTCTCCTCTTCTATCCTATCATCTCTCGCTTCTGCTAAAACCTTTGCCCTCCTGTCTCCTTCACCTCCCTTTCCGCATCCTATGACTCTCACTGTCCCCTTACCTCCCGGCCGGCTTGTCCCTCCCCTCCTGCTATGTGGCGGAGGGGCTAAAGGCAGATGAGCAAAATTGGAGGAAAACTAAACTTCCGGAGGACCTATCATCCTTTCACTCCCTCATCTCTACCTTCTCTCCCTCTGTATTCACTGCTAAAGCCACTTTCGATCATGCAGAATTCCAAGCTTCCGCCTCTAAACCTAAACTCTAAACTCTTTCCCACCTTCTCCTTCCTCCTTAATCCTCAACCCCCTCTCTCCTCCCTCTCYGTGGATGACTTTGTCAACCACTTTGAAAAGAAGGTGGACAACATCCGCTCCTCATTGACTCAGCCTATTGGGTCCACTGGTCCCACTCACACGGAGCGCCTTGACCTCTTTCTCCCCTCTATCTCCATGCTACTAGAGCCGGACAACCTATCCACTCAACCCCATCCCCTCCTCCAGACCATCTCTGGAAACCTTCTCCGATTCCTCACTTCCTTCATGAACTCATCACTGACCACTGGCTGCGTCAAATCCGACTTCATAATGGCCCAGAGTTACCTCTGCTGCAGAGGATAAGTTCATTAGAGTTACCAGCCTCAGAAAATGCAGCCCTAATAAATGCTTCACAGAGTTCAAGTAACAGACATATCTTATCATCAACTGTTCAGACACTGTGTGAATCAGGCCTTCATGGCCCATTGCTGCAAAGAAACCACTACTAAAGGACACCAAAAAGAAGAAGAGACATGCTTGGGCCAAGAAACACAAGCAATGGACATTAGACTGGTGGAAATCTGTCCTTTGTCTGGAGTCCAAATTGGAGATTTTTGGTTCCAACCGCCGTGTCTTTGCGAGACGTGGTGTGGGTGAACGGATGATCTCCATATGTGTATTTCCCACTGTAAAGCATGGAGGAGGAGGTGTTATGGTATTGGGGTGCATTCCTGGTGACACTGTCTGTGATTTATTTAGAATTCAAGGCACACTTAACCAGTATGGCTACCACAGCATTCTGCAGCGATATGCCATCCCATCAGGTTTGGGCTTAGTGGGACTGTCATTTGTTGTTCAACAGGACAATGACCCAACACACCTCCAGGCTGTGTAAGGGCTATTTTACCAAGAAGGAGAGTGAAGGACTGTTGCATCACATGACCTGGCCTCCACAATCACCCAACCTCAACCAAATTGAGATGGTTTGGGACGAGTCGAACCACAGAGTAAAGGAAAAGCAGTCAACAAGTGCTCAGCATATGTGGGAACTCCTTCAAGACTGTAGGAAAAGCATTCCAGGTGAAGCTGGTTGAGAGAATGCCAAGTGTGYGCAAAGCTGGTATCAAGGCAAAGGGTGGCTATTTGAAGATTCTCAAATATAAATTATATTTAGATTTTTTTAACACTTTTTTGGTTACTACATGATTCCATGTGTTATTCATAGTTTTGATGTCTTCACTATTATTCTACAATGTAGAAAATAGTCAAAATAAAGAAAAACCCTTGAATGAGTAGTTGTTCTATAACTTTTGACAGGTAGTATATGTAGTTCTGTCCTTGAGCTGTTCTTGTCTATTAATGTTCTGTATTAAGTCATGTTTCATGTTTTGTGTGARCCCCAGGAAGAGTAGCTGCTGCTTTTGCAACAGCTAATGGGGATCCTAATAAAATACCAAATACCAAAATTCTCTGCACACCAAGTCACTCGGCTCCATCGTATCCTCACTTGGTCTCTCCTATCATTGCTATGTGAATGACACTCAACTACTTTTCTCCTTCGCCCTTCTGACACCCAGGTGGCGACACGCATCTCAGTGTGCCTGGCGGATATCTCAGCTTGGATGTTGGCCCAGCACCTTTATTAAACTCAATCTCGACAAGATGGAGCTGGTCTTCCTTCCTGGGAAGGCCTACCCACTCAAAGACCTCTCCATCACGGTTGACAACTCCACGGTGTACCCCTCCCAGTGCAAAGAATCTTGGCGTGACCCTGGACAACATGCTGTCGTTCTCTGCAAACATCAAAGCAGGACTTGCTCCTGCAGGTTCATACTCTACCACATTTGTAGAGTAAGACACGTACCTCACGCAGGTCCTAATCCAGGCACTTGTCATCTCCCGTCTGGACTACTGCAACTTGTTGTTGGCTGGGCTCCCCGCTTGTGCCATCAAATCCCTGCAATTTATCCAGATTGCTGCAACCCGCCATGTCACCCCGCTCATCTACACACTCCACTGGCTTCCAGTCGAAGCTCGCATCCACCACAAGACCATGGCACTTACCTACAGAGCAGCAAGAGGAACTGCCCCTACCTTCAGGCAATGCTCAAACCCTACACCCCAACTTGACTACTCTATTCTCCCATCTCTGGTCTAAAGCTTTTCTCTGTCCTGGCACCCCAATGGTGGAACCAGCTTCCCCCGGAAACTAGGACAGCAGAGTCCCTGCCCATCTTGAAACCCTACCTCTTCAAAGAGTATCTTAAATAAACCCACAGTTTATTCTGGTGGATTAAACTGAAATTGCATCCAACTTTCTATGGCTTGTTTTAAAAATAGCAATATTTTGGAGATTATTTCATTTTCATATAACCGAAAGTGAGAGATTGCAATCTGAATAAAGGGAAAAAGGCCATTCTTGAATATGGAGAGGGACATTTTACTCATCTGCTAGAGAACCAGTTCGGATTTAAGTATTACTTTTGTATGACTGAAGCCTTTAGTGAGAGGTCTAATGCTTTAATATTTAATAATTTCATATTCATTATATTAATAGGCCCGTTTAATGCTGTTCCAAATTAAATGGAATATTTTTTACTCATATAATTTAAATAAGTTGCTAGGTTTAGGAAAGGCCATAAGCAAATAGATAAACTGGGACATGACTAAAGAGTTAATCACGGTGATTTTTCCACAAATAGACAGGTATTTTCCTTTCTATGGTAGCAAGATCTTAACTATTTTTGCTACATTTCTATTAACTTTATTGTAGTGAAATGATATATTTCGGGATATGAATACAGAGTACATGTGTGTCTACTTCAGTCAGACCATTTTATTGGTAAACTACACAGTAATGTAAAAGTAGTACTTTTTTTGTGATCCAATATGTAATATACTGTAATACAAAGAGGTAAAAAATGTATATACAGTTGAAGTCGGGTTGGGTTGAACAACTTAGGTTGAAGTCATTAAAACTCGTTTTTCAACCACTCCACAAATTTCTTATTAACAAACTATAGTTTTGGCAAGTCAGTTAGGACATCTACTTTGTGCATGACAAGTAATTTTTCCAACAATTGTTTACAGACAGAATTATTCACTTATAATTCACGGTATCACATTTCCAGTGGGTCACAAGTTTACATACACTAACATGACTGTGCCTTTAAACAGCTTGGAAAATTCCATAAAATTATGTCATGGCTTTAGAAGCTTCTGATAGGCTAATTGACATCATTTGAGTCAATTGGAGGTGTACCTGTGGATGTATTTCAAGGCTTACTTTCAAACTCAGTGCCTCTTTGCTTGACATCATGGGAAAATCAAAGAAATCATCCAAGACCTCAGAAAAATATTTGTAGACCTCCACAAGTCTGGATCATCCTTGGAGCAATTTCCAAACACCTGAAGGTACCACGTTCATCTGTACAAACACAATAGTACGCAAGTATAAACACCATGGGACCACGCAGCCGTCATACTGCTCGGGAAGGAGACGCGTTCGGTCTCCTAGAGATGAGCGTACTTTGGTGCGAAAAGTGCAAATCAATCCCAGAACAACAGCAAAGAACCTTGTGAAGATACTGGAGGAAACAGGCACAAAAGTATCTATATCCAAGTAAAACGAGTCCTATATCGACATAACCTGAAGGCCGCTCAGCAAGGAAGAAGCCACTGCTCCAAAACCACCAAAAGCCAGACTACGGTTTGCACCTGCACATGGGGACAAAGATTGTACTTGCTGGAGAAATGTCCTCTGGTCTGATGTAACAAAAATAGAACTGTTTGGCCATATTGACCATCGTTATGTTTGGAGGAAAAAGGGGATGCTTGCAAGCGAAGAACACCATCCCAACCGTGAAGCACGGGGGTGCAGCATCATGTTGTGGAGGTGCTTTGCTGCAGGAGGGACTGGTGCACTTCCAAAATAGATGGCATCATGAGGAAGCAAAATTATATGGATATATTGAAGCAACATCTTAAGACATCAGTCAGGAAGTTAAAGCTTGGTCGCAAATGGGTCTTCCAAATGGACAATGACCCCAAGCATACTTCCAAAGTTGTGGCAAAATGGCTTAAGGACAACAAAGTCAAGGTATTGGTGGCCATCACAAAGCCCTGACTCATTTATCAAAACATTTGTGGGCAGAACTGAAAAAGCGTGTGCGAGCAAGGAGGCCTACAAACCT
This sequence comes from Salvelinus sp. IW2-2015, assembly GCF_002910315.2. Classification (NCBI taxonomy): domain Eukaryota; kingdom Metazoa; phylum Chordata; class Actinopteri; order Salmoniformes; family Salmonidae; genus Salvelinus; species Salvelinus sp. IW2-2015. Next base: position 41,099,338 of record NC_036863.1, on the reverse strand, counting down.
GACTCAGTTACACCAGCTCTGTCAGGAGGAATGGGCCAAAATGCACCCAACTTATTGTGGGAAGCTTGTGGAAGGCTACCCGAAACGTTTGATCCAAGTTAAACAATTTAAAGACAATGCTACCAAATACTAATTGAGTGTATGTAAACTTCTGACCCACTGGGAATGTGATGAAAGAAATTAAACCTCTCTACTATTATTCTGACATTACACATTCTTAAAATAAAGTGGTGATCCTAACTGACCTAAAACAGGGAATTTTTACTAAGATTAAATGTCAGGGATTGTGWAAAACTGAGTTTTCTGTAGATCCTCTATGAGGCTGTGGAGGGATMCAAATTGTGGATTTAAAGAAAACATGAATYGTCAGCGTACAATGACAACTTTGTTTATAAGCCCTGGATTTCTAGCACTTTGATCTTATTGTTGGATCTGATTTAAATAGCATTTCGATGGCCATAATAAATAGATATGCCGATAGCGGACACGCTTGTTTTTACTCCTCGACAGTTTAATACCTTCTTAKAATAAGCCATTATTTACTATTTTACACCTACACATAACTTTAACCCATTGTATAAGATATATATAAAATGATATATACATTCCAGTCGTACTTTATCAAAAGGCTTTTCAAAGTCATCTATGAATACCAGGCTTGGATTCCCAGATGTGTCATAGTGTTCTATTGTACTTATATTATCTCCAATGTATCGTCCATGTAAAAAAAACTGTCTGATTAGGATGAAAAATACCTTTTAAATTCTATACGCTATGCATTTTGCTAGAATTTTTGCATCTCGAGTAGGGCAGTGATCTAATGCACTGCATCGTGCTCGAGGCRTCACTACAGACCCGGGTTCGATCCTGGGCTGTATCACAACTGGCCGTGATCGGGAGTCCCATAGGTCGGCGCACAATTGGCACAGCGTTGTCCGGGTTAGTGGGAGGTTTGGGGGAGGCTTTACAAATAGGCCATCATTGTAAATAAGAATTTGTTCTTAACTGACTTGCCTAGTTAAATAAACGTTAAATACAAATGAATAAATAAGCAACAATGAAGTAAGGGGCCTCCAATGTTTTTAATGGACTGGATCTTTATACTGTATTTACCACTTGGGTCCTGTTCCAGTAATAATGAAACCAGACCTTCTTGTTGAGTATCTGATAATCTACCATTTTTATAAGTGGTTAAAAAATACTAATAACAGTCTTTTTAGTACATAAAAAAAGGTTTGGTATACCTCAACTGGTATGCCATCCAGCCCTGGARTTACCGGACTTAAAGGATTTAATTGCATCAAGAAGTTCCTCCTCTGTAATTTGCCTTCACATGAGTCTTTCTGGACAGCTGGTCATTTTACAATTTTAATAGAAAAAAATKATCCTCTTCGTGGAGATGGAGACCGAAACGAAAGTATCGACTCCTTTTTCAAAATATTGTTTGGTGAATCATGRGTTACTGCCATGTGTAACAAGTTTCAGTCAATTATTTTTGGTAGCATTTCTATGCTGAAGATTAAAAAATCACTTGGTACATTTCCCCCCCATATTCCATCCAGCTTGCTTTATCTCTTATAATATATTACACTTGATCTTTCTTGAATAAGTTCCTCCATTTCTTTTTCCTCTAACACAGGTATTCCTAAACTGGTGTACCCCCAGGGGTACACACAACGCCATCGGGGGTACATCACATTTTCAAACAGTCCATTTATATTTTTCAACGGGGCTATAGATTTGGGTGAAGTTTTTCTCTCGCCTGAGTAGCCTCGTTTCACTGACACAAATAAAATGTAACCATCTAGTGTTCAGCGAAATAACAACACAATGTCAAATACAGGTAGTCTAGTCAAATAATTAACATCCAATCACATTAACCGTTACTCTCTCGTGGGAATTCCACTAACGGTCCGTATGTAGCCAAACGTAGCTGCTGCTCATGTTGGTATCTGTACTGATGGCACAAAATCCATGACAGGGAGACATAGTGAGTGGTAACGCACGTCCAAGCAGTTGCTCCCGACGCCACTTGGGTACACTGCAGCATCCACCGAGAAGCTCTTGCATGCCAAGGGAATGCCTGACAGCTTGAAAGACGTTTTGGACACTACAATGAAAATGGTTAACGTTATTAAAGCAAGGCCCCTGAACTCTCTTGTATTTTCTTCACTATGCAATGATATGGGCAGCGACTATGTAACGCTTTTACAACATACAGAWGTGCGCTGSTTATCAAGGGGCAAAGTATTGACACGTATTTTTGAATTGAGAGATGAGCTTAAAGTTATCTTTACTGACCATAATTTTCACTTGTCTGACCGCTTGCATGATGACGAGTTTCTCACACGACTGSCCTATCTGGGTGATGTTTTTTCTCGCCTGAATGATCTGAATCTAGGATTACAGGGACTCTCTGCAACTATATTCAATGTGCGGGACAAAATTGAGGCTATGATTAAGAAGTTGGAGCTCTTCTCTGTCTGCATTAACAAGGACAACACACACAGGTCCTTCCATCATCGTATGATTTTCTGTATGTCAAATGTGATATAGCGAAACACCTAAGTGAGTTGGGTGCTCAATTACGCAGGTACTTTCCAAAAGCGGATGACACAAACAACTGGATTTGTTATCCCTTTCATGCTCTGCCTCCAGTCCACTTACCGATATCTGAACAAGAGAGCCTCATCGAAATTGCAACAAGCGGTTCTGTGAAAATGTAATTTAATCAGAAGCCACTGCCAGATTTCTGGATTGGGCTGCACTCAGAGTATCCTGCCTTGGCAAAATGCGCTGTTAAGACATTGATGCCCTTTGCAACCACATACCTATGTGAGAGTGGATTCTCGGCCCTCACTAGCATGAAAACCAAATACAGGCACAGACTGTGTGTGGAAAATGATTTGAGACTCTCTCCAATACAACCCAACATTGTGCATCCTTTCAAGCACACCCTTCTYATTAACCTTTGGTGAGTTATTCACAATGTTTGATTAACAAATACAGTTTTATATGTAAGATGGTTAAATAAAGCGCAAAAATATTGATTCATTATATTATTATTTGTGCCCTGGTCCTATGAGACCTCTTTGTCACTWCCCATGAGCCGGGTGGTGACAAAAACACACACTCCCTTATGTTTAATAAATGTATCGTATAGYGTGTGTGTGGCAGGCTTACAATGATGGCAAAAAACAACATTTGAGAGTGCGCTGATCCTRGTGCTAGAGGGGGTACGCAGCTGGAGGTTGAATGTTTGAAGGGGAACGGGACTATAAAAAGTTTGGGAACCACTGCTCTAATGTATGTCKAACTTTGCTGATATCTATTTTTTCCCCAATAAAGTAGCTATGTGGTTGTCCCACCTAGCTATCTTAAGATGAATGCACTAACTGTAAGTTTCTCTAGATAGGCGTGTCTGCTAAGTGACAAAAAATGTCAAATGTAATAAAGACTGTCACATACACCTGGTGGAAAGGGGTAGTTGCAGGATAGAGGTCATAYGTCTAATTCACACACTATAATGGGAAAAGAGCTACAGGAGAGTTCCATTGACTTCCATTGACTGTCAGTCTCAAGGGAACAGCTGTGCTTTCCTCATTCAGAGTTCCATTCTACCTTCTCATCCCATGATGACGTAAGGCATTAATGTTTTGACCTCAAATTCTAGTATGACCTTTCATATTGCAACATTGACAATGGTGAGAAAGAAAGTAAAACACAAGGACTTCTATATCTTCCTTAGCTCTAAAAGTAMATTTGTCAACAGTACTATATTTTACTTCTAAGTTCTAACTTTGCAGTAAACAATATGAAAAATTATTCTTCAAAAGAACGCATACTGTATCTTGCTTTCTATCTATGCATCTACTGGAGGCACGCCTACCTAATTTATTACATCCACATGGGAGTGAACCTCAGGGTCTCCTGAACCCCACTGTGAGGACGTCTCATTGTGCTGATATTAGATTCCATCCCCACCATCTGTTCCGACTGTGACTTTCACCACTTGGGAAAAARAAATACACACTTCAACAATGACGGAGGTGAGCAGAGCCTGAAAAATGTACCCTACACAAATGCACTCATAGGTCAAATGATCMCTTTCAGCCCACACAAACACATATAGCAGCTGAATCGCACCAACATGTTGGCGCTTATCCTTTTGTACAATGGTGTTAGAAGAAAAATGCTGTAGGAGATGAAATGGTGGAGTAGGAGAAGTCTTTGCAGGCTCTCTCGGGGTTTGAGTTAGCTCTACATAAGCCTTAATAGGACGGGGGCGATATTTAACGAAGAAAACAAACCCAGAGACACATGGTAAAAATACATTAAAAAGACAAAAGGGAAATGTACAGTATTGCTTACGCATCAGATTGCACGACTGCAGTTGTGTCGAACTTAGCAGGCCCGTTTCACAATCAGAGAAGAGATCTCACCAATTAAGGAGGCAGTTGCATACCTAAACTCACAAGTGAAAAATAATGAGTTTGAGAAATAATGTGTGTGTGCGCCTGTGTGTGTGGGTGTGTGTGTGTGCCTGTGTGTGTGTGCACGCGCCTGTGACTGCTGAGAGTGCAGGATAATAATGAAAACCTGACTGTAAAGTAAGCTGTCACTCTTCAAAACCTGAGCTCTCTTTTTTTCTCTTCTCCTCTCCCTTTCTTCTTCTCTCTAATGCCAAGGCCATGTGAAGGACCCCATGTGCTCCCTCAAACTGATTGAAAAGCCATTCGACAACGTGGGATTATGAATGGAGTCGGAGGTCTGAGTTATTCACTTTGTTGTGTGTATGTATCAAAGTGGTTTTATTTACTTAGCTTCAGATTAGCAGTAGATTCACTGTCGAGAGTGGAAAAACAAAATGACTACGGATTCATTTGGTTAGGTAAATTATGTATTTTAATATCAGTTGATGATCTCCTCTAAACTGAACCGCCCTGTAATGATGCCACACATCAAATTAATGAATTATGAWAATCCAAACCATATCCAATTTTTGGGGACTGAATGTGGTCGTTTGCTAAAGCTATTTATGCATACGACAGGGAGTATGGAAATGATATGCTGTAGTAATTACCTCACAGACCAAAATCAAACTAKATTCTAAAGAAATAATCGCTAGTTTAACCAATAAACATTCCTGGAGGTATTAGATGTGTTTTTTYCCCCCATAGTCAATACAGAGCCTCTCTCATACCACTGACTCCAACCATATTGGGGGTAGAGGAGGTCGATTTAATTAATACCACTTCCATACCACTCCCATCCCCCATTCAGACAAGTAGTATGTACACCAGCAGCAGCAGCAGCAGTTCAGTTATCTCTGGCCCACTGATATGATTAATCACTAGTCCCCTTAATCATGCCCACAGGTCTACATTCAATTAAAAGTTATCTTTTTATTATTCAAGGCCACACACACACACACACACACACACACACACACACACACACACANACACACACACACACACACACACACACACACACACACAGCAGGCTAATGACACATAACATGAGCAAATACTGAGAATAATTGCTGGAAATAATTGGCACCAGATGACTAAATCAATCAAGGTTTCAACTGATTTTAAATGTAAAATATTTTGAGTGCCCAGAAGAAATGGAGTGGGACAATGTTGATATACATCAGGTATGTCCTGGCTATATGAAACCCATCTTGTCAACATATATGAAACTCCCCAGGGAAAGCAGGCCTGTGCACAACCAATATTGTACATCACAGTTTTCCTAAAAGCAGCACAAAGTTTTATTGTCGAGTTAAAAGTGAAAGGCTCAGAAACCAAAGCCTCCCRCCGACCTCCCTTACACTCTTTCTCTAACTCAAATCCCTGCCCTCGCCCCGTTGCACTAAACAGACTTACTCCATCACTATTTTTATTGTCAGAATGCCAAAGGAAATTGGCAGCAACACTTTTATGTCTGTCCATACTGGTAAAAGTCCTGCAGCGCTGACATACAGGACCTAYAGTATACACCTCAGAGCTACAAGGCAGGATGTGTACGTTTCAGATTACAATAGTATTTCATTAGGATTCCCATTAGTTGCTGCCAAGGTAGCWGGCTACTCTTCCTGGGGTCCAAACATGTACAAAACAACACATCCGACCGAAACAAGTAGTCAGGTGTGACAAAACTAGGACCTTACAATCTTGGGTGACACCAAGCAGTTTGCTCTCCWCAACTTGCTCAATTGCCACATTATTCATTGCAAGATTTAGATGAGGTTTAGGGTTTAGCGAGTGATTATTCCCGAATACAATGCTTTTAGTTTTTGATATAGGAATAGCTTATTACTAGCCACCCATTCTAAAACTGACTGCAGCTCTTTGTTAACACTAGAACCGCCATAGGCATAACGACTACTGGCGTTTGATTTAGTAAATAAATAAAAACACCCCATAAAAAAAGCTACGTCCTGCTCCTTACCTCACTTTTCCTTAATGTTTGCATTTTACATTGCTCATTTGTYCGAATTTTAAAATTACAAACAGAAATTTAGAGCCTTTTCTAGCTGATTTTTTCACACCTATTCCTAATTTAACCCGCCAAGAGAATGTGCTGTAGAACGTTGGTACCCAGTCAGGCGCTAATGAGTCTTTCTCTCCCCACTGAATGACAAATGGATGAATGGGCAATAATTGTGCACGTTACTTCACAATTGAATTTAAATTAGGTCGAACTGAATGAACGATAATGAATGATAAGAGGTTAATTTAATTTAGAAAGACAATAGTGTAATGATAAGTTTGTGTTATGCCTATTTATCAGCGTTGGCGTTCATGTTAATAACAAATAATGTGGCTTTGATTTCTATATAGTATCAGAAAGAGCCTTTTCTGAGGTTTATATGACTTMCCTTTGTAAAATAACTCAAAATTCAAGAGTTTCAGCTCTATTTCCAAATKTAACTTTWTCCAAGAATATCTGCGCTGTCCATGCATTCAGCACATGTCCACTCGCGCAGCATTTCTCTGGCTACTATGCAAAAACTAGTAACATAATAAACTTAAAATATGCTATTCTGTTTTCTTATAAATACATTTCTTATTTCCACAATTTTTATTTAGACCTGCCAAGTTTTGATTTATAGTCTAGAGTAACATGAACTAATGAAAATGCTTTCATGTTATTTGAAGATAGTTTTTTWGTTTTCTAGTGTTACTTAAGAACTGTTTAAATACAACCAAATGATTATTCTTCCGATAGCATAAATTAAATGTATTTATTAGACTGTTAGAATATTGATGCCTCATTGGCTGGAAGTGTCCAATTGGTTTTAGAGCTACATTTTTCACTAGGACTTTGTAGAATTATACAAAACATATCCTTGACTATCTAAACAAATAACTATTGTTATATTGTTACATGCATATATTTCCATGAACATTTCTTCATGCTTCACAATTGTTTATGCACTATCTATCAAGACGTGCCCAAGGTTGATATGCATCTGATGTGTATGCTAAAGGGGATGCCCGGCAAAGTTCTCTATATTCTCTAGTGAGTGCTGAAAGGCCAGGCGGTTTTAGTGTTACGGTTTGCAGTGATTACTTGCTGTGGTAGCTGATGTGTATAATGTTTAGTCATCAGCRTACATAAACACACAGGCTTTACTCAAGGCTAGTGGTGGTAAAATAGACAACAGTAAAGTAYCAAGACAGCTGCCTTGAGGTATACCACACTCTACCTGGTTTACATTAGCGAGGCTTCCATTAAAGAAAACCCTGTGTTCTGTTAGATAGGTAGATCTCAATCTAAGATATGGCAGAGTCATAACACATACGTTTTTTTCAACAGCAGATTATGATCGGTAATGTCAAAAGCTTCCCTGAAGTCTAACTAAACAGCTCTCACAATCTTCTTATTATCAATTTCTTTCAGCCAATCATTAGTCGTTTGTGTCAGTGCCGTACATGTTGAGTCTCCTTCCCTATAAGCTTGCTGAAAGTCTGTTATTAGTTTGTTTACTGTGAAATAGCATTTCATCCAGTCAAACACAAACAACATTTTCAAAAGTTTACTAAAAGGTTGGTAGCAGGCTGATTGGTCGGCTTTTTGAACCCATAAAGGGTGATTTGCTATTCTTGTGTAGCGAAATTACTTTTGGTTCAAGCCCTCCAGGCTTGAGGGCACAAACTTTCCTGTAGGCTTAAATTTAAGAGGTGACAAATAGGAGTGGTAATATCGTCCACTACCATCCACAGTAATTTTCCATCCAAGTTGTCAGTACCAGGTGGTTTGCCATTATTGATAGAAAGCAATCATTTCTTTCACCTCTTCCTCACTTTACAGAATTATTGTATTATTTGGTCTGTTATGCATGGATAAGAAGGTTCAGAGTTTGTTGTTGGCATGTCATGTCTAAGTTTTTATAATCTTGCCAGTAGAAAAGTAATTAAAGTAGTTGGAAATATCAGAGGGTTTTGTGATGAATGAGCCATCTGATTCAATGAAGGATGGAGCTGAGTTTGCCTTTTTGCCCAAAATGTAATAAGGTACTCCAAAGATTTTACTATTATCTTTTATATAATTTATCTTTGCTTCGTAGCACAGTTTCTTATTTTTTTGTTAAATTTAGTCACATGATGACTCAATTTACTGTACGTTTGCCAATTGGCTGTGCAGCCAGACTCATTTGCCATTCCTTTTGCCTTGTCCCACTCAACCATACAGTTTTTAAGATTCCTCATCAATCCACAGGGATTAAGCAGTTTTAACCGTCAGTTTCTTAATGGGTGCATTAAGGTGTCAGAATATACAAATGGTGATGCTACCATGCCTAAACTGCTAGCTGTGGGGGACCACCATGTGACCAACGCTCTAAAAGGCCCAGAGAATGGAATCTGTATGCAGTTTATCTGCTACTATGCTGYGGCCCGGAGACTCGCTACCATAACTCATAATGATAACTGACACGTTTACCACCTATAACATATATCCAAGACTTATTCTAATCTCTTTAAATGGTAATTGAAAAGAAGGATAAAGTTAAGTGGCAACCATTTTAACCTGACTTTGAGGTGCTTCTATTATAATCTGCCTGGAAAAAATTAGCCGAGCTACATAAAGACACGAGCTATCAGCAACAAAAGAAAGTATGAGTGAAATCCCCTGGCAAGTATCCACCTGACCCAGCTAGAGACAGACAGACAGACATCACATGACCTGMTTTGATCTCACTGGAAAAACCACCTGCAGGTACAGTGCATCTCCCTGGCAACATCAGAAATGTTACTGCCGGTCGGTTAGCATGGTTCTTGGGTCAGATCCCAGACATAGTAGATAATACTGTACCCATTATCAATGGCAACTTTAGCCAACCTTGTAGGAAGGGTTGCTTGCTTAAAGGGAATACAGCTCCACAGGGTGTATCTATGCAATAAACTGTAATGCATTTGAGTAGCAACGCACATGCCCCGCCCACCTGAGGATCTGTCTTTTCGGTGTTTGTTCCTTACAGTGCCTTCAAAAGTATTTTTCCACGTTTTCCAMATKTTGTTGTGTTACAGCATGAATTTAAAGTTTATTAAATATAGATTTTGTGTCACTGGCCTACACACAATACCCCATAATGTCAAAGTGGAACCATGTTTTTTGACATTTTTACTAATTAACGCAGTTACCGGAGAGGAGTGAAACCGCTCAGGGATTTCACCATGAGGCCAATTGTGACTTTAAAACAGTTACAGAGTTTAATAGCTTTGATATAGAAAACTGAGGATAGATCAACAACATTGTAGTTACTCCACAATACTAACCTAACTGACAGAGTGAAAAGACATAAGCCTTTACAGATTTTTTTCTTTTTCAAAACATGCATCCTAAAGGCACTAAAGTAATACTACGAAATATATGGCAAAATCAATAAATGTTTTGCCCTGAATCCAAAGTGTTATGTTTGGGGCAAATCCAATACATCACATTACTGAGTACCACACTCCATATTTTCAAGCATAGTGGTGGCTGCATCATGTTATGGGTATGATTGTAATTGTTGGGCAGGGGAGTTTCTCAGGATAAAAAAGAAACGGAATGGAGGTAAGCACAGGCAAAATCCTAGAGGTAAACCTAAAACACAAGGCCAAATCTACACTGTAGTTGCTTACCAAGAAGACAGTGAATGTTCCTTAGTGACCGAGTTACAGTTTTGACTTAAATCTACTTGAAAGTCTATGGCAAGGATCTAAAAATTGTTGTCTAGTAATGATCAACAACCAATTTCACAGAGCTTGACATAAAAAAAAAAAAATAATGGACAAATGTTGAACAATCCAGATGTGGAAAGCTCTTAGAGACTTACCCAGAAAGACTCACAGCTGTAATTGCTGTCAAAGGTGTTTCTACAAATGGGGCCTCCTGAGTGGCGCAGCGGTCACTAAAGACCCGGTTTCGATCCCGGGCTGTGTAACAGCCGGCCGCGACCGGGASACCCATGAAGCGGCGCACAATTGGCCCAGCACCATCTGGGCTAGGGGAGGGTTTGGCTGGCCGGGATGTCCTCGTCCCATCGCGTTCTAGCGACTCCTGTGGCGGGCCGGGCACATGCATGCTGATAAGGTCGCCAGTTGTATGGTGTTTCCTCCGACACATTGGTGTGGCTGTCTTCCGGGTTAAGCAAGCAATGTATCAAGAAGCAGTGCRGCTTGGCGGGGTCGTGATTCGAAGGACGCATGGTTCTTGAACTTTGCCTCTCCCGAGTCCATTTGTTGACATCCCTGTCAGTGAGCATTTCTCCTTTGCCAAGATAATCCATCCACCTGACAGGTGTGGCATATCAAGAAGCTGATTAAACAGCTTATTGTCCCCAGCACAAGGGGGGGCAAAAGGCCACTAAAATGTGCAGCTTTGTCAAACAACACAGTGCCACAGATGTCTCAAGTTGAGGGAGTGTGCAATTGGCATGCTTACTGCAGGAATGTCCGCCAGAGCTGTTGCCCGATAACTGAATGTTAATTTCTCTACCATACGCAACCTCCAATGTCGTTTTGGGGAATTTGGCAGTACGTCCAACCGGCCTCACTACCACAGACCAGGTGTAACCACGCCAGACCAGGACCTCCACATCTTCACCGACGGGATTGTCTGAGACCAGCCACCCGGACAGCCCTCCCAGGCCCACCCATGGATGCGGCCCTGCCCAGTCATGTGAAATCCATAGATTAGAGCCTAATGATTTTTTTTTAATTGACTGATTTCCTTATATGAACTGTAACTCAGTAAAACTGTTGAAATGGTTGGATATTACGTTCACTCTGTCATTATGGGGTATTGTGTGTAGATAGGTGAGATTATTTTGTATTCAATTTAATCCATTTTAAAATCTTGCTTTCATTTTAATCCTGCAACTTTTTCATTCTCTTGCTTGTGCCTGTTTTTTTTTTTCCTGTTACGACTGCGGAAATGTTTGCAATGACCAGTCAAAMACAAATGGACTCAATGGAATATGTTGTCTTTCCATTGCATGTCCAAGAATGCTAAATCTTCATCAGGGATTTAACGCATCGTCTCGACACTTACACCACAAGAAAGAGACGAAAAAGAACTTTATTTTGATGGGTGTACATTTTTTGTGGAATTGGAAAAGTATTAATTTAATACAGTTAASAGGTTTACGAATTAGATGCGCTGAAATGAAAGCAACTTCCCAAAATGAACACTCGGATTTTAGTGGTATTATGTTTTATCAGGCAAACAATGTAAAGTATGTATAGACAGGTGTAATCTGGAGCTAAACTTGTTGATTTTTAATCCGAGGGTATCCTGCTATTGACACACTTGTTGAATTATGCAACAGAACGTGACAACAACAGTAATTAATGAGGCAGTCTAGACAGCGCAGGTGAGKGCRGGTAGGCCCCCTAGACAGAGCAAGTTGTGTGGTTTCAGCCCTGTTATGTTAATGTCACATATGCAAATACACCCGGATGTGTTTATGCAAATTAGTCCAATATAATTCATATAAAATGTATATATTGTATGAGTGAAATTTGACAAATTGAATACCTATTTTCAAATCAAAATGCCTGAACTCTGTTATGTGCTATTATTCAGTCAATATCTGACCTATTCAAATAAAAGAACACGTTTGGAATATCTTCATCCATTGTCCAACTATTGCATTTATTAGAATTGTTTTTAGAACCTTTTAAACAATTTTGATGACCGTTGCTAATTTGAGTTGAGGTTGGAAACTCTCCCATCTCTCCCAACTCTCCTACACCTCATTTGGTATCCAGCAGCAGCACAACTCACAGATGAAAGCCATGTCAAGTGAAAAGCCATGGCATCAGGAAACGCCTTGCGTGTAATGACTAGTGCAGGTCATGGTAGTTGTTGATGTAATAAAAAACAGATGATAAAAAAAAGAAAGCATAGCCTATTGCCTCTAGCAATGTTTCTGTGATTTTTGCTACCCACGCCTCATTTCCTGTCCTGTCCTCTCATTATCAGACACATACAATTGTGTCAATGCCTTTCTGTACTATTGCACCCACTCACAAGAAATGGTCTGGCAAACTTAGACATATTTAGAGGTACATCTCTGTCTTGCAAAACAAATAGTACAAACTCCACTACCAACCATTTGCTATGGTCCGATGGAAGAGACAATGCWTAAAAAGTAGATATTTCAGAAAAGGTCTGTCTCTTTTCAAGGTGTTCACGGTGTAGCCTTCACTGAGAGGGAGGTTCAGACTCACTGAAATGTTCTACTGGGCTCGTAAATAAGCAAACATGCCCTTGTATGACAAGGATTTAAAGTGCAGATCCATTGTAAGACAGTCAGAGTATGCCATGTTTTCATAATTACCCAAATGTTTATGCAATTCTCACTGCAGAAATGGGGCAGGCATTGTCAGAATACATTCAACATAATTAAAAAATGTCACTGCTATTAACTGTCAAATAAAAGGCATGCTATCTTACCAGATTGCAATGATTCGGCTGCATAGAGAGAAGAAAAAAACTGTCAAATGTGGTTATCCTTCAACGCCTACTCCATCCACTCAAAACAGCCATTTTGAATACTTTCTATATACTCTATGCAGTCTCAAGAAACCATGGCTAAATGGAAACAAACAAGGTTAAATAGGATTTTAGTACAATGACTACATCCTGTTTGTGCACCAGTAGCAGAAAACCCACACTGCTCTTTCACTATTAGCAAAATGACCTCACGGTTAGCAGACGAGTCATTGTGCCAGGATCCCAAAGTAATGGTAGGTCAAAAGCAGGGGTGAAAGTATATTTCATTTCTTACCGGTATGGGACACCCAAGCGCGCCTACACAATTGTGTTAATACTACAAAAATGACAGGGTAGCATACTCTGCTGACACTGACAAACAGATCAATACAAACGATGTTGTCTGATCCATATAATCGGCCTACGAAAAGTGGAGACACAAACACAATATGACGTCCGTCTAACCTGGATGAGGAAATTATTGTCCAAAAACAAACAAAAGTGGCAGTGACCCAGTGAATATGCACAATGTTCTCCGCTGGTGCCAATAAGATAGCTTTATTGAGCGAACAGTAACCTAAGAATTTTGATAACTTAAAGACWGATTCAAGTATTTTCATTATCATCTCTTTACAGCAATAGCCATTTGCTTTCCAAGCAGTTTTTCTGCAATTTGTATTTTAAAATATTGCGATATACCTGGCTGGGTCTCTGCTTTTCATTGACAGTCGCAACTCAACAATCACCTATTTGGTATTTGCTGCGCTTGCTGCCAGAATTGCAGGCTCTTCCGACTGCAGGCTATGCGATGTAAAACAATTAAAAACATTTTTTTAAAGAAGTTAGTGATCTTGTGGCCAAATCAAGGTTTCTGGTGTACTGTAGTCTATAGACAGGAGTAAGCTAATTAGGCTATACTGTATACATTTTGGCGATTTAATTCAATTTACTTTAGGGAAAGCTTAGCTTCCCTTAGACACGCCTATGCCTTTTACAATATACTATAAAAACAACCAGTCGTGACGTTTATCTGATTGTCAAAAAATCACTTAACAAAAGTGCTCCTTGTGGCTACATTCGTTCACTCACTAAATCATTTCAGCAACCAAACCCCAACACTGCGCACCCTCAATTTGATGAATGGAAAGAGACATCAGTTCCAAAACACCTACATGTATTGTAATGCCATTCTGTGATTGTCATTGGGGCTCCACTTGTAGCCTGAAATGACGCGCCCACTGTTGTCCACGCGCGCCTCGGTCTCTGTCACTCATCTCCGCTTTGACAAAATGTAAGTGTTCTCCACAAACCACACCATTTGGAGCGTATACCAACTGGTTCCCAGTCGACTTTCACGTTTTTAATGCCACTGACATGCAGTAATGTTGAATAATGGTGAAATTGCCTCTAGTTTTTGCGGCATGTTGTAGCCTATTAATTGTGATAGGCTAACGTTTTGACGGGTACGGCGTTACCCCCACTATTTATTTTGCCAGYACGCCTTACCGGAACGTATCGCCTTACTTTCACCCCTGGTCAAAAGTGTACACAAATGTGAACGGACAGCCACAGCATGTGAAGCTGGGTTGTTTCAACTAAGTACACACACCAGTTCTCAGCTGTCCTTTACCCATGCCTCGTTAAAAAAAAYAWWWAAAMAWTCATTTTAGGTCATATTGTGCACACTGTGTGATGCGAATCATACGGTAGACACCCAGAGGAATTGATACAATACACAGTCAAGAGTACAGAAACATGTATGGATATCTACATCTACATGAAATGCAAATGTCCATAAAAGCTGCTTCGTTCATGATTTGAACCACTTTCTATGTTGCTAGTACACAAAAGGTTTGATGGTAAGTATCAGTAATAGGTGTGATGGTTTCCACTCCATTCAAACTATTTCAGCTCAGTAATTGGCAGTCAACAGGAGGAAACCATGTCATTATGTCGCTTAGTTTGTGAAGGTGTTTGGCCCTGAAATGAATGCCTGTGTTGGCTAGCTAACAACAGAGAAAGGAAGTAGCGTATTGCGAGACTGTTAGAGCCAGTGACGGCCAGAGCACAGTGCTTTAGTCTCTCACACTGAGCTGTAATTGTCAATTCTTTGACTGAAAAAACAACCCGTTGCCATGGCGTCTGGATGAATACTTTGATCAGCAAAGCTACATTTATTCCTGTCTGAAGCCAAACAGTAAATTATCATGTACAGGTAACAGCTTTATTAAAGTAACTGTTTATGTCTGACATTAATATCAAAGCCCATATGGACAGTTGATGGCACACCTCTTAATCAAGCAGAATCTCRCTTAAGACTCAATGTTTAGCAGTTCATATTTTCTTGTTTTCTGTTTGTTTCTTTTAAAAGAAGTAAACCTAAAGATGTAATTGATAAAGCTTATTTGAAGAGTATTGTCTACATATGAACTGTTGTATGTCAGTTTGTATTAGCTACATCATCCAGAGAACGCAAACAAATCCTGCATTCAACTTGTCCGTGAATAATTCAAAGTTTCTCAATTTGGCTACAATATGTTCATGAACGTTGATTTAATTAACTTTCTGGTGGTCCAATATGGTGTSTCAGCTCGCTTGCCTGTCGCCCTTCTGCTTGTCAGTCTGGCTAGCTGCGACTGTATGGYTGATTTTCTCTCAATGCTTTGTGCTAACCAGTAGTTCCTATAGATGGCCTTCTTGTTATGCTATTAAAGTACTCTTGGTAAAAACCTCCTCCTGTTACCAGGAAACCTTGAAAATAACTACAGTAGTGTATAATTCATGTAAGGGTCTGAAAGCAGCCATTGTGTTTATTTGTACTGTAAAAACTCAAATTGATTTGTTTCCTTTATATCTGGCTGGCCTTTGGACAGGCATGTCTGAGCTCTAAGTATATCTGCGTCCTAAGGGCATGCAGATTAGATGCATGTATGCAGCACAGCCATGCATCATTTTGCCTGGAAAATGCAGTTGCTCAGAAATAACAATTTAACTAACTACCTTTTCGAAACCACCAAACCTTGTTGATAAACAAACAAACAAATAATCATGAATTGTTTTACATTATTGGGGTAATTGTGTGAATATTGAACATTGTACATATTATCCTATTTCATCTTGATTTAATTGTATTGTAACGGAAGAGAACCGGAGTGTATGTGTACAGAAGAAGCAATATGCACTCTGTTGTAATCACTGATTTCAGTCTCCCAATGCATTTCTCAGACRGATTGACTAGCAAGCAGCCAGTGTCCTCAACTGTAATCACACATCTGAAGCATGAGGCACACATTCTCTATTGACAACAAATCACCAGTTTTCTCTCTTGGAGAGGGTCCCATGAAAACCAAACCGATGAAACACTGTGGGCATAAAAGCGTTACCTTTGTGAAAGGCTGAAGAGGTCAAAGGTGATGTTCCAGTTGCTGGCCAGAGGTCAGGACAAGGTTTGACGGACAAGGTTGGAGTGATGTGGGCACAGATAGTACAACATGACAGGAAGCAGAAATGAACGTACAAGTAAATAGAATAGGGCAGAGGAAGTGAAATGTCAGTGCAGTACAGTGAAGTAAACATGATTAGAGGGCAGGGAGATGGCTTGAGCAGGTGGTTGAGGGAGAAAAGAAAACCAACAGACCCCATACCTTGGCGGTTTGACTTCATGTGCGCCAGACCTTGAGGGAAAGAACAGAAAAAGGAATAGGGAAAAACAGGAAGGTCATAAAAACGCCCGGGAAGAAACAAAAGCATTGTCACAACGTTGGACTGCAGTTTGTGACAGACATCCTGGGATAGGTACGGATGTCAGAGTTCAAATCAAACTAAAACGGAGGAGGGAATTAAAGAAATAAAAGACAAACACTGTTTGAGGGGGGAGAGCGGGATAAGAAAAAAACCATCTCAATTGGTGCAACCCTCGAAGGTAGTTGCTCACACAGATGTTTTTTTTCCTAATGGAACACACACTCTTACGCAGACAGCTTTCTCAGATTAGAATAGGGGTTTGGTCACTTTTCCAAATTCACATCTCGTTCATATGAAGTTCCCCAACGTTCTCCAGTGTAAACTGCATACAGATCAAAATGAATACCGCAAATATATACCTCGAACACTGCATGCAACAGGGACACAAACCAGTCCCTTCAATAGGATAAAGCACGTGAGGACTGTATCCTTAACTAGATTCAGCGTTACAACATAAGCAGGCCCAGGGCAAGGGAGGGCCATAACAATCAATAACCCAGGGTGTGAGAGGCATAATGTGACAGCTTTACTGCAGTCATAGTGCTGCAGTTGTTGGCAAGGGAAGAATACATCATATGCAAAACACATTCATAAAATACAATGTAACTCAATTAACAGGAGCTCAGTAAACTGGAACACTCCGATTCTGTGGACATCACAAAATCAATTGTAAACAAATAAGCCAAGGGCCTTGTGGCTTGCCGCATGAATGTGGGCATTTAGTAATTAAAATGGACCTGTATTGTGTTAGACAAGAAATGTGGCTGATTTGAACAAGGCTTTAATTGACCAAAGATAACATTTTGTATCACACAATTACACCATCATCTGCATGACCCACAGCAGGAAATTGAGTGAATTGTTAATTAAAACAACTTGAAAAATGACCCGGTAGAATATTTTAAGGGATTTCTTGCATTCATTCTCTGACAGTTATCCTTTTCGTTGAGCTCAGTCTCAACACCTTCATGGTGTTGCACAATGCTTCTTTCATTGGAGATTTATTTTTCTTACAAAGAATATATAATTTATGACATTTTAACACTTTTAGAGATCAAAATGGTACCTCAGCGATGTTTCTCTCCCTGGCATTTTGGCAGTTTTTGSGATTTATAATATATMTWTTTTTTTCAGCTCAACAAAGCTCATGCATGCATTGTCATTTCCTGTACAGATTTATCAAAACAAATTGCATTTCTAAAACATTTAGATAAAAGAAAAACTGTGAACCCAATTGGATTAAATAAAACACAACCTTTATATGTGAAGGACATTTCCACCGGTAATGGACAGACATTAAATCACTCCAACACTTAGTAAATAAACATGTGTTTGACAGAGACAACCGCACTTTTCAAAAGAGAACGGTTCTCTTTGTGAGAACTGTTGGAGGAAATTGGCCAATTTCACTGAGGAATGAGAGGTTATCGATCATCTAATCAGAAACCGCCAGAGAGCTTTAAGACCACGCACCAGGTAACACTGAATAAGCTGTACACATGTACCATTATATACATACGCATTCATTGACCTTTCGCGGGGTACGAAGAAATGAGGTCAACACAATACCCTTAGGCTGGAGGACGGCACTTATACCAGAGAGCTGAGCAGAGCCAGACAGCATCAAAGACACAAGAGGTTTGTCATCGCTGATATATTTTGTTTTTTTAATGAGATAAACATCGCCAGATATATTTTTTTCCTTTTGAAGTGCCAAGCCTCACCGTGGTGGATGTGTCTTGTGCATTGAAATACAGGGCTGCCCAATTTGTGTTGGCATAGCAACAGGCTCTCGTGTCGTCCCCCCCCCAAGTATGACGTTGATCATGCTCCCCTTTTCTCCATTCCTCCCCGTTTTCCTTGGGATGGTGTCTGTTTCTTTGTCAAGGTAAATTATTTCACCTAAATTTCGGACATTGTTGTAATTACAATTGATCTTATGAAAACAACATCAACTGGTTGTTAGTGGTTCTGAAATTGTGGGGAAATATTTATGAAAGCCCATTTTTATTGCTTTCAACCTTCCCTCGTCACAATGAAATAGAAGACTAACGCCTGTCCATGAATACTTTTACAGTAAATCTGTGAAACAATAAAATGACCGCTAATTGCTAATCTGTTTTACCGCTGGCTATGCTCCATAAAATGAACAATCAAAACTATGGCAAACAAGCTATTAATGTCATTAATGTCACAAAACATACTTAAAAGGTGTTCTCTGCAGTTAAGTAGATTTTCTCGTGGGTTTTCAGGAATAATGCAACAAGTAGCTTTTTTTTCAACGAGCCTTCAAWCATTTTCAATTCCTCTCAACTTTTCCTCCATTACTACTATATCCAGGGCTGTTTGCAGGTGAAAATGTTGCACAGAGAAACTTTACACGTGAAAAATGATCTGTGAAACACATTGCTGTTGTCTTGTTTGTTCATTTCTTACCCATATTCTTTTTTGAACAGTGCCAATGCAGAACGCTTCATTTCATCAATGATTAACAACATCGAAGATCAACATTCATTTGTACACCTCAGCTTTGCCCCAAAACACAATGGCACTAAAATCACATATTGTCAACAACATCATTTTCAGAAGTACACGAGTGGACTATAAAATTACCATCTGTGAAATGACCTCTTAAGCCTTTACATTTACTGCATGAGAATATTCGGAAGAAAAATAAAAAATGCTTAAAGGGTTAGGATTTAGCTTTTGCTGAGTTTGTTTTTCCATGAAGTTGCAGTGCTTTGAAGGAGAGTATTCTTATGAGAGGATTAAGCCAAGGTCAGTGGTGCTTAGAGCTCCCTGGCCATCAGCAGCAGCAGTAGCAGCTGTGCCCTGTCCTCTCGTTTGAAGATGTGTGCTGAGGTTCCACATGCTCCCTCTGTATTCTCACAGGGTCAGGGTCACCAWAGGTGGGTCATTCGCACCATTACAATATCAACTATTCACACTACCGTATCACACCGTAACCAAGTAACAAGGAACAAAATAAGGGGGGGGGGGAGGAACCAACCATGTAATTGAAGTAATTCTCTGTGATTTGAAGCTAGAATCTTGTCGTTTGTAGATGGTAGTTTGCATAGTTCTATAGTGCAACACATTAACACACACACACTTAATACACAGAGGAAGCAGAGGTGTATCTTTTGTTTGTGTGTACTACTGTATGTGAAGGATTATCTGCTGGTGTTCTACACTCATGCGTGGATGCAGGTGTTGGGAATCTTCTCTTATCTCTCTCTCTCTCACAGACCCAGTTTTGCGCACAACACATCAGAGAATCCTGAACTCCACGTCTCCTGGCCTGAAAAGCATGCCCCACCTTGGTCCCCCCTCCATCCAGGTAACCTAGGCTCAGTGACAGACAGACAGACAGACAGACAGACAGACAGACAGACAGACAGACCAGACAGACCAGACAGACCAGACAGACCAGACAGACCAGACAGACAGACTCCTGGAGACACTGAAGTTCCAACGACTTATGGTCCAGATGTCTTCATCACTAACCTCCAGTTGCTTAGGAGTTCTCTTTTTGAGACACGCTGTCTGTACTCGAGCCCTCAGTGCAGCTAAAAATATAGCACTGAGGTTACTAGTTTTAAGTGGGTTTTTGTTCATCTTTTGTACCGGCAGCCATCTAGGTCCATTGATATAGCGACTACAAATCTGTGCTGCTAGATGTCACATTGCATTGCTCCTGGGACAAAGAATAAAGAGAACTAACTAGTCAAGTGTCCTCTTTTGTTTTCATGCATTGTGCATCGGGGACGGTACACGCAGGCTCCATGTCAAAGCTTTAATCCAATAAAGACTCTAATGCTYTCTCTTTGCAGCATGTCATTTAATAACGCTCGCCTTTTGCTGTGAGCGTGGCCATAACTCCCCTTGTGATGAGCAAGGATGCTAAGAGTGATTAAAGGCAGGGGTTGAAAGCAGACCCTTCTGAACTGAAGCCTTCCACTCATCATCATCATCATCATCCCATGTGGGGCCTGGATCTAGCCCTCCACATTACAACCGGCCCCTGCTTACGAGTCAACAACCAGTCCCGCTCTATTAGATACTGACAGTACAGTGTTCCACAAGAACACACAGCACACAACGAATGATCTGTACGATTTAGTCAGGACAACGGTTTGGAATAGAATACCGCTGAATGAGAACATTTGTATTCAAGCGCATTAAACGTTCTCAGCTACTGTACGGTAGTGCACAGTGCCGACTGTCAATACTCAGTGCAAAATATGTGGATATGCTGTAAAAATGTTACTGAAAAGAAAGCCTTCCTTCCTACTGTGCAGTCACTTACACTATACAAGTGTACAGAGCAGCAATGTTAAATAGCAGGTGTTGGTAGGCTGTTCCGGTGAGCAGCAGCAGKGATTTATAACATGCAGAACCCCAGCACACCCATAGCTGGACCCCTGAGCCTGTTGACTTCTCTGGTACCACCACCAGAGCTCCTCMTAACAGGCCTGATGGATGTCTCTCACTGCTGCACCACCCAGCCGGCTTAACTCACTGGGCTTCCCCACATCCACGTTCAATCTYCATTTACACTGCGTGCTTTATTGAAGAGCGATTCTATTTGTTTTATTGTGATGTGGTTAAACGGAGTGTGAGTGATTACATTATGAGAGACAAATGGGTGTTTTCCTTCAGACAGGGACAAGTAATGCTCTGGGAAATATTTCATTCTTCGAGCAAACAATTCCATTAGTGCGTAATCACAGTGCCAATCTTTTGACAGTGTGATATACTGCCCTGATGTCAATGGCTTGGTAATCAACCATCTTAATAGCTGGGTTATTGTAGATGGTAGCTAGAGTTAGCACAGAGCGCCGCATTGATCACTGAGATGGCATCCCTACTCTGTGTCTGTGTGAGTCTCACAGAGGAAATGTGTCAACAGTGTCAACAAAGCAACGCAGACTCAATTTCATATAATTAACTGTTGTGTTAAAGATAACTGTTTGCTCTTCACTCGTTAATGGACATCAAAGTCAGTCAGGGCAAAGTCGGAGCTGATTACTGGCCACATTCATTTCCCCCCCAGTTATGTGCAACCTTCCCGCCACCTTCATTCCTACACAAAAGGTACACCTTTGTAAATGGAGTATTCATCTACGAGGACAATATGTACACGTCTGTTCAATTTAGGAATCAGAACAGCAGTCCAAACCACCCAAAATAAGCACTGTAGTTTGTTCACTCCATAGACTAAATTCAGTTTTATTGTAAAGCAAAAAAAACAAGCAAAAAACTAAAATGGGTCTTACCTTCCTCTGCTTTCCGGATAGCTGTATGGAAGTAGAGAAGACAGAGAATCATTAGTATTGGTGACTGAAGAATATTGAACATCTAGAAATGAAGAAAGATCAGCACCAAACAGTTAATGCTAATCTCCTGGGCCTAATTACAACTTATTCAGTAGTCTCTCTAATTAAAACTTATTCAGTAGCCTCTCTAATTAAAACACACACAGTAAACTCTCTAATTACAACACATACAGTAGCCTCTCTAATTACAACACATACAGTAGCCTCTCTAATTACAAAACATACAGTAAACTCTCTAATTACAACACATACAGTAGCCTCTCTAATTACAACACATATGGTAGACCTCTCTAATTACAACACATACAGTAGGCCTCTCATTAAAACACATACAGTAGACCTCTATTTACAACATATACAGTAGCCTCTCATTACAACACATACAGTCGGCCTCTCTAATTACAAAACATACACAATAGTCCTCTCTAATTACAAAACATACACAGTAGACATATTTATTTACAACACATACACAGTAGGCCTCTCATTACAACACATACAGTAGGCCTCTCATTACAACACATACAGTAGACCTCTATTTACAACATATACAGTAGCCTCTCATTACAACACATACAGTCGGCCTCTCKAATTACAAAACATACACAGTAGACATATTTAATTACAACACATGCAGTAGTCTCTCTAACTACAACACATACAGTAGCCTCTCTAATTACAACACACACAGTTGGCCTCTCTAATTACAACACATCCTGCAGTAGTCTCTCTAAAAAAAACAACACACACAGTGGCCCTCTAATTGAACACACACAGTAGGCCTGTCATTTCAACACATACAGTAGCCTCTCTAATTACAACACATACAGTAGGTCTCTTAATAAACCATATACAATAGGCCCTCTAATTACAAACATATACAGTAGGCCTCTCATTACAACACATACAGTAGGCTCTATAATTACAACAAAATAGTAGGCCTCTAATTACAACACATACAGTAGACCTCTCTAATTACAACACATAAAGTAAGCCTCTCTAATTACAGCACATACAGTAGGCCTCTCTAATTACAACACATACAGTGAGCCTCTCTAATTACAACACACACAGTAGGCCTCTCTAATTACAACACACACAGTAGGCCTCTCTAATTACAACACACACAGTAGGCTATCTCTGTACAACACATACAGTAGCCTCTCTAATTACAACACATACAGCAGCCTCTAAATTAACAACACATACAGTAGGCCTCTCATTACACACATACAGTAGACCTCTCTATAACACACACAGTAGACCTCTCTAATTACAACACATACAGTAGACCTCTCTAATTACAAACACACAACAGTAGACCTCTCTAATTACAACACACACAGTAGACCTCTCTAATTACTACACATACAGTAGGCCTCTCTAATTACAACACATACAGTAGACCTCTCTAATTACTAACATACAGTAGCCTCTCTAATTACAACACATACAGTAGGCCTCTCTAATTACAACACATACAGTAGGTCTCTCTAATTACAGCACATACAGTAGGCCTCATATTACAGCACATACAGTAGGGCCTCTATAAACAACACATACAGTAAGCCTCTCTATCATTATGCTTCAAACACACACAACGTAGGCCTTTCTATTTACAACACATACAGTAGCCCTCGCAATACAACCCATACAGTAGCCTCTCTAATTACAACACATACAGTAGGCCTCTCTAATTACAGCACATACAGTAGGTCTCTCTAATTACAGCACATACAGTAGGCCTCTCTAATTACAGCACATACAGTAGGCCTCTAATTACAACACATACAGTAAGCCTCTCTAATTAACAACACACACAGTAGGCCTTTCTATTTACAACACATACAGGTAGCCTCGCAATACAACCCATAACAGTAGGTCTAAACAACGTAGCCCTCTAATTACATTCACAAAAAACCACAGTAGACGCACCAACACAAAACAACACACAGTAGGCCTCTCTAATTACAACATAACACAGTAGGCCTCTCATTACACACATACAGTAGGCCTCTCTAATTACAACACTACAGTAGCCTCTCTAATTACAACACATACAGGCAGCCTCTCTAATTACAACAGCTATAGTAGGCCTCCTAAATACAACCATACAGTAGGCCTCTCATTACAACACATACAGTAGGCC
>NC_036863.1:41067696-41075013 GCF_002910315.2 Salvelinus sp. IW2-2015 | reverse complement strand
CGTGTTGTTTGAGAGAGATATTTACAACACAACCAGTAGGCCTCTCATAATTACAAAAAACCAAGTAGGCCTCTAATTCACAAACAACCAGTGAGGCCTCTAATTACAAACAAACGCAGTGGCACTCTAATTACAACACAACCAGTAGGGCCTCTATTAACAACCACCAGAGGCCTCTAAATTACACAACAACCAAAAAAGTTTAGGGGGGGGGGGCCTTTCCCTCTAATTACAACCACAACACAGTAGGCCTCTCTAATTTACAACACATACAGTACCCTCTCTAATTACAAACACATACAGTAGGCCTCACTAATTACAACACATACATAGGCCTTCTCTAATTAACAGAACACATCAACAGTAGCCCCTCTAATTACAACACACGCAGTAGCCAATCTAATTACAACAACACAGTAGAAATCTCTCTAAATACAACCACACAGTAGGCCTCTTCTCATTACAACACACACAGTAGGCCTCGCATTACAAACAATACAGTAGCCGCTCTAATTGACAAACATATACAAGTAGCCTCCATTACAACCACTACAGTAGGCCTCTCTTAATTTTACAACACATTACAGTAGCCTCTCTACTTACAACACATACAGTAAGACCTCTCTTAAATTACAACACCACACAGTAGACCTCTCTAATTACGAACAAACAGATAGCCTCTTAATTAACAACACACCACGGTAGGCCTCTCTAATTACAACAATACAGTAGGCCTCTCTAATTACAACCACACACAGTAGGCTTCTTAATTACCAACCACATACAGTAGGCCTCTCTTAATTACATACACACGCTAGCACCTCTCTATTACAACACACACAGTTAGACCTCTCCCAATTACAACACACACAGTAGGACCTCTCCCAATTACAAACACACACAGTAGGCCTCTCTGTAATTACAACACAACACGTATGCCTCTCTAATTACAACATATAGTAGGCCACTAATTACAAACACATCACATAGCCTCTCTAATTACAACACACACAGTAGACCTCTCTTAATTGACAACAATATCACGTATGGCCTCTCTAAATCATACACACACACAGTAGGCCTCTCTAATTTACAACACACACAAGGTAGACCTCTCATTACAACACATACAGTAGCCTTCTAATAAGCACATCAGCTACGGGCCCTCTCTATTACAACACATTACAGTAAGCCTCTAATTTACACAGAAAGTAGGCCCTCTAATTACAACACATTCAGTAGCCATCACATTAACAACATATACAGTTAGCCTCTGTAAATTACAGCACATAACAGTACGGCATCTCTAATTACGCACATACAGTAGGGCATCTCTAATAAAACACCACACAACAGAGGCCTCTCATTTATACAAACAACATCACAAATGCCTCTCTAATTACAACAACACACAGATTAGGCCATCTCTAATTTAACAACAACACACAGTAGGCCCTCATTAATTACACAAAACACCACAAGATAGGCCATCTCTAACTTACAACAAAACCAGATAGGGCAATCTCTAAAATTAAACAACACAACCAGTAGGCCTCATTATTACAAACATACAGTAGAGCCTCTCTAATTTACAACACAAACAGTAGGCCTCACTATTACAACCTATAGTAGATAGTAGGCCTCTCTAATTACAACACATACAGTAGGCCCCTCTAATTACAGCACATAGAGTAGGACTCTAATTACAACATACACAGTAGGCATCTCATTACAACACATACAGAAGGCCTGTCATTTCAACACATAGTAGCATCTCTAATTACAGCACATACAGTAGGCCTCTCTAATTACAACACAAACAGTAGCCCTCGCATTACAACACATACAGTAGGCCTCTAATTAAAACATATACAGTAGCCTCTCATTACAACACATACAGTAGGCCTCTATAATTACAACACAACCAGTAGGCCTCTATAATTACAACACAACCAGTAGGCCTCTCTAATTACAACACATACAATCGGCCTCTAAATACAACACAAACAGTAGGCCTCACTAATTACAACACTTACAGTAGGCCTTCTCTAAATGCAACACACACAGTAGGCCTCTCTAATTACAACACATACAGTAGGCCTTCTCTAAATGCAACACACAGTAGGCCTCTAATTACAACACACACAATAGGCCTCTAATTACAACACAACCAGTAGGCCTCTCTAATTACAAAACAACCAGTAGGCCTCTAATTACAAAACAACCAGTAGGCCTCTAATTACAACACAACCAGTAGGCCTCTAATTACAACACAACCAGTAGGCCTCTCTAATTACAACACAACCAGTAGGCCTCTCTAATTACAACACATACAGTAGGCCTCTCTAATTACAACACATACAGTAGGCCTCTCTAAATACTACACACACAGTAGTCCACTAATTACAACACATACAGTAGCCTCTCACTACAACACATACAGTGGGGCTCTTTAATTACAACACGTACAGTAGGCCTCTCTAATTACAACACATACAGTAGGCCTCTCCAATTACAACACATACAGTAGGCCTCTCCAATTACAACACATACAGTAGTTCTCTCCAATTACAACACATACAGTAGGCCTCTCCAATTACAACACATACAGTAGGCCTTCTCTAAATGCAACACACACAGTAGGCCTCTCCAATTACAACACATACAGTAGTTCTCTCCAATTACAAAACATACAGTGGGCCTCACCAATTACAACACATACAGTAGGCCTCTCTAATTACAACTGTTACGAATCCCTTTGGCCCAACAGTCTAGGGGTGATGGTAATGGGACCCGTAACATAACTCATGCAAATTATAATAGTGAAAACGTAACAGTGAAAAACGAAATAACCACGACTACTAAGAACTACCGTCAAACACTCAAGGTTTATTTATAAACACACAGTACTGGGGGGAGCAGGAAAAGGGGCTGAGCTGGACCCAAGGAATGAAACAATAATAATCCAAAAACACCCCTAAGATAGACTAGCCCATTGCAACAACCACTAACTAACTAACCAATAAATACAGGGGGTGGTCCGCCCAGTTCTAACTAGTGTTTTTAACAACGTTTACCTACGGGTAATGTAGGCCCATGGGCGATTTATCTGGTTACCCCCTTTCCCCACCATTAAACAAACACTCAAACACCATAACCAAAACAATACTCACAGGTGGGGACAAAGTGACATGTAGATGCAAAACAAACAAGAGATCTACAGACATATGACATTGACAGAGAGATTGAGCTGGGGAGAAAACAACTGACAGGGGTTTTAAACCAAGGGAAAGGGACTGTGATTGGGTAAGGAAAAAGGAGCAGGTGTCTTCCGATTAGCGACTGATTGATGACTGATTGGGGAATGATGATTGTCACCTCTGAGTAGGGGAGAAGGAGAGAAAAGAAATACACACAGAACACTTGTATCCGTAACAACAACACATACAGTAGACCTCATTTCAACACATACAGTAATCTCACTAATTACAACATATACAGTAGCCTCTCATTACAACACACACAGTGGGCCTCTCTAATTATAACAGAAATAGTAGGCCTCTCTAAATACAACACACAGTGGGCCTCTAATTATAACAGAAATAGTAGTCCTCACTAATTACAACACACACAGTAGGCCTCTCTAATTACAACACATACAGTAGCCTCTCATTACAACACATACAGTAGGCCTCTCTAATTACAACAGAAATAGTGGACCTCTCTAATTACAACACACGGTAGGCCACTAATTACAACACATACAGTAGACCTCTCTAATTACAACACACACAGTAGGCTCTCTAATTAAAATATATACAGTAGCCTCTAATTACAACACACACAGTAGGCTCTCTAATTACAACACAAACAGTATGCCTCTCTAATTACAACACATACAGTAAGCCGTTTCTAATTAAAACAACACAGAAGGCCTCTAATTACAACAACAGCACAGTAGGCCTCGTAATTACAACACCATAGGAGGCCTCTCTAATTACAGCACTACAGTGAGACCTCACTAAATTAAACATATACAGTAGCCTCTCGTAACAACACACACAGTAGGCCTCTAATTACAACACACACAGTAGGTCTCTGACTAAAATTAACAACACATACATGTAGGCTCATTTACCAACACACAACAGTAGAACCTCTCATTACACGACAATACAGTGAGCCTCTTCTAATTAAACATACACAGTAGCCCTCCCATACAAGATATCAGTAGGCCTCTAATTACAACACACACAGTTGGGGCCTCTAATTTATAACAGCAGAATAGTAGGTCTCTATTACAACAAGTAAACAGTAGGCCCTGCTTAATTACACACAGTACAGTAGACAGTTATTACACACATCAGTAGCTCATTAACAACATATAACAGTAGGCCTCTAATTACAACACACACGTAGGGGCCTCTAATTACAACACACACGTCGGCGCTCTAATTTACAACACATTACAGTAGGCCTCTAATTACACACGAATACAGTAGGGCCCTCTCTAATTACAACACATCAAGTAGGCCTCTCTAATTACTACATACAGTAAAGCCTCTAATTACAACACATAACAGTAGCCTCTCTATAATTAAACATTTACAGTAGCCCTCTCTAATTAGCAGACACATACAGTTAGGCTCGGCACTAATTAAACAGACATACAGTAGCCCCTCTAATTACCAACAACATAACGTAAGCCATCTCTAATTACAACACATGCGTAAGCCTTAATTTACAACACATGCAGTAGCCCTCTAATTACAACAATGCAGTAGCCCTCTATTAACTAAACCATGCAGTAGCCTCTTAATACACACATGCAGTAGCCTCTTCTAATTAACACATACAGTAGAACCTCTCTAATTACGAACACACACAGTAGGCCTCACTAAATTACTACATATGCAGTAGGATCTCATCACACACAGTAGGGCCTCTCTAATTATACAGAAATAGTAGGCCTCTCTAATTACAACACACACAGTTGGACTCTCTAATTACAACACATACAGCAGGCTCTCCAATTACAAAAACACATACAGCAGGCCTCTCTAATTAAAACACACAGTAGGCCTCTAATTAAAACACACACAGAGGCCGCTAATTACAACACACACAGTCAGGCCTCTAATTACAACACAATAGTAGGCCTCTAATTACAACACACATATAGGCCTCTAATTACAACACATTGCTAGTAGGCCTCTCTAATTACAACATACAGTAGCCTTCATAATTACAAACCATACAGTAGGCCTCTAATTACACACAACAGTAGCCCTCCCATTACAACACACACAGTAGCTCTTCTAAATACAACACACACAGTAGGCCTCTCTAAATACAAACACAACACAGTAGGCCTCTCTAAATGACAACACATACAGTAAGGCCTCTCATTACACACACCAGTAGGCCTTCGCATTACAACACATACAGTAGCCTCTAATTACAACACTATACAGTAGCCTCCCATTACAACACATACAGTAGGCCTCATCTAAGTTACCACACAATACAGTAGGCCGTCTAATTACAACACAATACAGTAGGCCCTCTCTAATTACAACACACAACAGTAGCCCTCCATTACAACACATACAGTTAGGCCACATTTCAACACATACAGTAGCTCTAATTACACACATGTCAGTAGCCTCTCTAAATACACACATACAAGTAAAGCCTGCTCTAATTACAACATTTACAGTAGCCCTCTCTATTAACAACACATACCAGTAGACCTCCACTAATTACAACACATACAGTAGCTCACATAGATTACAAGACATACAGTAGGCCTTCTCTAATTTACAACACATACAGTAGCCCTCTAATTACAACACATACAGAGTAGGCCTCTCTAATTACTACACATACAGTAAGCCTCTCTAATACAACAGAATAGCCCTTCTAATTACAACACATACAGTAGGACTCTAAATACAACACACAGTAGCCTCCCTACAACACATACAGTAGGCCTTCTAATTACAACACATAGCAGTAGCCACATCAATCACACTACAGTAGCCTCTCTAATTCAAACATACAGTAGGCTCTCTAATTACAACACACACAGTAGACCTCTCATTACAACACATATACAGTAGCCTCCTCTAAATTAAAACATACACAGTAGGCCTCTTAATTACAACCATACAGTAGAACCTCTCTAATTACAACAACACACAGTAGGCCTCTCTAATTACAACACACACAGTAGGCCCTCTCTAATTACAACACACACAGTGGGCCTCTCTAATTACAACACACAGTGGGCCTCTCAATACAACACACGTGGCCTCTCTAATTACAACACAAACAGTGGGCCTCTCTAATTACAACACACACAGTGGGGCCTCTCTAATTACAACACACACAGTAGGCCAGTTATTACAACACATAACAGTAGCCTCATTACAACATAATACAGTAGGCCTCTAATTACAACACACACAGTAGGCCTCTAATTACAACACACACAGTCGGCCTCTAATTACAACACATACAGTAAGCTCTCTAATTACAACAGAAATAGGCCTCTCTAATTACAACACAACAGTAGTCCTCTCTAATTACAACACACACAGTAGCCTCCCATTACAACACATACAGTAGGCTCTCTAATTACACACATACAGTAGGCCAACATTTCAACACATACAGTAGCCTCTCTAATTAACAACAGCATGCAGTAGCCTCTAATTACACACATGCAGTAGCCTCTCTAATTACACACATACAGTAGCCTCTCTAATTACAACATTTACAGTAGCCCTCTAATTACAACACATACAGTAGGCCTCACTAATTACAACACATACAGTAGGCTCTCCTAATTACAACAAAATACAGTAGCCTCTCTAATTCAAACATACAGTAGCCTCTCTAAATTAAAAACACATGCAGTAGCCTCTAATTACAACATATGCAGTAGCCTCTCTAATTACAACATATACAGTAGCCTCTCATTACAACACATCAGTAGGCCTGCTAATTACAACACATACAGTGCCTCCCATTACAACACACAGTAGTCTCTCTCATACAACACAACAGTAGGCCCTCTAATTACAACACATACATTAGCCTCTCTAATTACAACACACACAGTAGGCCTCTCTAATTACACACACACACAGTGGGCCTCTCTAATTACAACACATACAGTAGGCCTCTAATTACAACACATACAGTAGGCCTCTAATTACAACACATCAGTAGCCTCTCTAATTACAACATATACAGTAGCCTCTCATTACAACACACACAGTGGGCCTCTCTAAATATAACAGAAATAGTAAT
>NC_036863.1:41059786-41067671 GCF_002910315.2 Salvelinus sp. IW2-2015 | reverse complement strand
TACATAGGCTCCTAAGTACAAGAACTACGAACAGTAAGCATCTCCAATGATAGCATATCATAACAGTAGACTTCTCTAATTACAACGACACACAGAAGGCCTCTCGAATTACAACACCAAAGTAGGCACTCTCTAATTACAACATATACAGTAGCCTCTCATTACAACACATACAGTAGGCCTCTCTACATTACAACACACACAGTAGGCTCTCTAATTAACACACACAATGTCAGGCCCTAACATTACAACCACTACAGTAGCGCTCTCTAATTACAACACATACAGTAGGCCTCCTTATTACAAACACACACAGTAGGCCTCTCATTACAACACATACAGTAAGCCTCTCAATTACAACACATACAGTAGGCCTCTCCAATTACAACACACAGTAGCTCTCCACATTACAACCCATACAGTAGGCCTCTAATTACAACACATACAGTAGACCTCTCTATTTAAACACACACAGTAGGCCTCTCTAATTACAACACATACAGTAAGACCTCTCGAAACTACAACACATACAGTAGCCTTCTAATTAAACACATATATCAGTAGCCTCCATTACAACACTACAGCAGTAGGCCTCTAATTACAACACAATAACGTAGGCCTCTCTAATTACAACACATACACGTAGACCTCACTAATACAACATATACAGTAGGCCTCTCATTACAACACACCACAGTGAGGCCTCTTAAATATCAACAGAAATAGTAGACCTCTCTAATTACAACACACACAGTATCTAATTAACGTAGAGACCTCTCTAATTACAACACACACAGTAGGCCTCTCTAATTACAACACATATAGTAGGCCTTCTAATTACAGACTTTACAGTAGCCTCTCAATTACAACATTACAGTGGCCTCTCTATTACAAGACAGTAGGCCTCTATTTACAACCATAAAATAGGCCTCTAATTAGAACACATATAGTAGCCTCTCTAATTACAAACACAACAGTAGACCTCACTAATTACAACATATAACAGTAGAGCTCACTACATTACAGACATATACAGTAGGCCTCTCAATTAAACACACACAGTAGGCCTCAATTACAACACACACAGCTAAGGTAACATTACAACATACAGTAGGGCCTCTCTAATTACAACATAAAGTAGGCCTCTCCTAATTACAACACATACAGTAGGCCTCTCTATAAACCTTACAACACATACAGTAGGCCTCTCTAATTAACTCACATACAGTAGCCTCTCTAATTACACACAACAGTAGGCCTCTCTTTCACCACACAGTAGCTCTCTAATTACAACAACACACAGTAGGCCCTCTCTAATTACAACACATACAGTAGGCCTCTAATTACAACATTTACAGTAGGCCTCTAATTACAACACACACAGTAGGCCTCTCTAATTACAACACATACAGTAGGCATCTCTAATTACAACACACACAGTAGCCTCCCATTACAACACATACAGTAGCCTCTCTAATTACAACACATACAGTAGCCTCTCTAATTTCAACACATACAGTAGGCCTCACTAATTACAACACATACAGTAGGCTTCTCTAATCACAACACACACAGTAGGCCTCTAATTACAACACATACAGTAGGCCTCTCTAATTACAACACATGCAGTAGCCTCTAATTACAACACATGCAGTAGCCTCTCTAATTACAACATATACAGTAGCCTCTCATTACAACACATACAGTAGGCCTCTCTAATTACAACACATAGAGTAGGCCTCTAATTACAACACACACAGTAGGCCTAACATTACAACACATACAGTAGGCCTCTCTAATTACAACACATACCGTAGGCCTCTAATTACAACATTTACAGTAGACCTCTAATTACAACACATACAGTAGCCTCCCATTACAACACACACAGTAGATCTCTCTAAATACAACACACAGTAGGCCTCTCCAAATACAACACACACAGTAGGCCTCTCATTACAACACACACAGTAGGCCTCGCATTACAACACATACAGTAGGCCTCTCTAAATACAACACATACAGTAGCCTCTAATTACAACACATACAGTAGCCTCTCTAATTACAACACATACAGTAGCCTCTAATTACAACACACACAGTAGCCTCTCTAATTACAACACACACAGTAGGCCTCTCTAAATACAACACATACAGTAGCCTCTCTAATTACAACACATACAGTAGCCTCTCATTACAACACACAGTGGGCCTCTCTAATTATAACAGAAATAGTAGATCTCTCTAATTACAACACATACAGTAGGCTTCTCTAATTACAACACATACAGTAGGCCTCGAATTACAACACACACAGTAGGCCTCTAATTACAACACATACAGTAGGCCTCATTAGAGGCTACTGTATGTGTTGTAATTAAGAAGGAATACTGTAAGTGTGTTGTGAAAGAGAGGCTACTGGTATGTGTTGTGAATTAGATGAGGCTACTGTATGTGTTGTATTGAGAGGCTACTGTAATGTGTTGGTAAGTAATGAGAGGAGTACTTATACTCTGTTGTAATTAGAGGGCTACTGTATGTGTTGTAATTCGAGTGGCTACTGTCTGTGGTTGTAATTGAGGCCGACTGTACGTGTTTTAATTAAGACGCGTACATGTATGTGTTGTGATGAGAGGCTACTGGTATGTGTTGTATAGAGAGGTACGTATGTTTGTAATAGAGAGGGCCTACGTGTGTGTGTTGTAATTAGAGAGGCCTACTGTTTGTTGTTGTAGATTAGAGAGGCCTACTTATCTGTTGTAATTAGAGAGGGCTACTATATGTGTTGTAATTAGAGAGGTTACTGTATGTGTTGAATGAGGTTTACTTATTGTGTGTTTAAGGCTACTGTATGATGTTTGTAATTAGAGAGCTACTGTATGTGTTGTAATTAGAGAGGCTATGTATGTGTTGTAATTAGAGAGGCCTACTGTGTGTTGTGTAATTAGAGAGGCTACTGTATGTTGTAATTCGAGAGGCACTTGTGTGTGTTGTAATTAGACGGGCCTACTGTTTGTGTTGTAATTAGAGGAGGCTACTATATCTGTTGTAATTAGAGAGGCTACGTATATCTGTTGTAATTAGAGAGTTACTGTATGTGTTGAAATGAGGTCTACTGTATGTGTTGTAATTAGAGGCTACTGTATGTGTTACCGTGTGTGGGGCCCGGATTGTGGAGTTAGAGACTTGTAGTGTTTAATAGAGCCTACTGTACGTGTTTTTGGTAATTAGAGGGCCTACTGGTGTATGATTGTGGCTATATTGAAAGCTACTGTTACGTTTGTATTTATTAGAGGCCTACTGTATGTGTTGTAATTAGAGAGGCATACGTGTTGTGTTGTAATTAGAGAGGTACTGTATGTGTTGTATATTAAGAGAGGCCTACTGTGTGTGTTGTAATTAGTGGCCTACTATATATTGCTGTAATTAGAGAGGCATATGTTTGTTGTTTTGTAATTAGAGAGGCTACTGTATGTGTTTGTAATTAGAGAAGGCTACTGTTGTGTGTGTGATTAGAGAGGTTACTGGTATGTGTTGTAATTAGTGGCCTACTGGTTGTAATTAGAGAGGCTACTGATGTGTATTGTAATTGAAGAGGCCTTACTGTATGGTGTTGTGAATGAGAGGCTTACTGTAATGTTTGTAATTAGAGAGCCTACTGTGTGTGTTGTGAATTAGAGAGGTCTACTGTATTGTGTTGTATTAGTGGTCTACGCGTGTGTTGTAATTAGAGGCTTCGTTATGTGTGTATTAGAGGGCCACTGTGTTTGTTGTAATTAGAGAGGGCCTACTGTATGTTGTTGTAATTAGTGGCCTACTATTTCGTGTTTTAGATTAGAGAGGTAAAATGAGAGGCCTCCTGTATGTGTTGTAATTGGGAGGTTACTTGGTGTTGTATTAGAAGGCTACTGTGTGTGTTGTAATTAGAGAGCCTACTGTGTGTGTTGTATTAGAGAGGCTACTGTGTGTGTTGTAATTAGAGAGCTTATGTGTGTATTGGCAATTAGAGCAGGCCTACTGTATGTTGATGTGTTAGAGAGGCCTACTGTAGTGTGTAGATTAGAGGGCCTACTGTATGTGTTGTATTTTAGAGAGCCTACTGTA
Organism: Salvelinus sp. IW2-2015; assembly: GCF_002910315.2. Classification (NCBI taxonomy): domain Eukaryota; kingdom Metazoa; phylum Chordata; class Actinopteri; order Salmoniformes; family Salmonidae; genus Salvelinus; species Salvelinus sp. IW2-2015. The sequence continues at coordinate 41,063,567 of NC_036863.1, read as the reverse complement.
TGTGTGTAATATTGAGAGGCCTACTTTATGTTGTTTGAATTAGAGAGGCCTACTGTATGTGTTGTAATGTAGGCTACTGTGTGTGTTGTAATTAGAGAGGGCTACTGTGTGTGTGTGTATGAGAGGCCTACTGTATATGTTGTAATTAGTGAGCTCTACTGTATATGTTGTAATTAGTGAGGTCTACTGTTATGTGTTGTGTAATTAAGAGAGGCTACTATATTGTGTTCTAATTAGGAGGCCTATTTTATGTGTTTGTAAATAGGCTATGTCTGTTGTAATGAGAGGTACTGTAAATGTTGTAATGAGAGGCTACTGTAAATGTGTGTAATTAGAGAGGCTACTATATTGTGTTGTAATTAGAGAGGCCTTCGTTGTGTTGTAATTGAGAGGTCACATTTCTGTTATAATTAGAGAGATCCACTGTGTGTGTTGTAATTAGAGAGGTCTACTATTTCTGTTATTTTAGAGAGCGACACTGTGTGTGTTGTAATGAGAAGGCTACTGTATATGTTGTAATTAGTGAGGTCTACTGTATGGTGTTGTAATCTAGAGCCTACTATAGTGTGTTGTAATTAGAAGGCCTACGTGTGTTGTTGTAATGGAGGCTACTGTATGTGTTTTAATTAGAGAGGCTACTGTATGTGTTGTAGTTCAGGTCTACTGTATGTGTTAATTAGAGAGGCTACTGTGATTGTGTTGTAAATGAGAGGTCTTCTGTATGTGTTGTAATTAGAGGCTACTGTAGTGTTGTAATTGAGAGGCCTACTGTATGTGTTGTAATTGGAGAGGCCTACTGTATGTGTTTGTAATTAGAGCTACTGTATGTGTTTGTAATAGAGGCCTACTGTGTGTGTTGTAATTAGAGAGGCCTATGTATGTGTTGTAATTAGAGAGGCCTACTGTATGTGTTGTAATGTTAGGCTACTGTGTGTGTTGTAATTAAGAGGTACTGTGTGTGTTGATAATGTAGAGAGAGCCTACTGTATGTGTCTGAATGGAGAGGCTATCGGTAGATGTTGGTAATATAGAGAGAGGTCCCTTAGTTGTGTGTTGTAATTCGCAGAGGCTTCTGTTGGTGGTTTAGTATTAGAGAGGTCTACTGGTGTATATGCTATCATTGGAGATGCTTACTGTGTCGTGTTGTAATTAGAGGCCTACTGTATGTGTTGTAATTAAGAGAGCATACTGCTTGTGTGTGAATCTAGGAGCCGTACTGTGTGTGTGTGTAATTAGCAGGGCACTGTAATATTTTAATTAGAGAGCTACTGTGTGTGTTGTATAGAGAGTACTAGCTGTATGTGTCTGTAATTAGTGGCCCTACGTTGTGTGTTGTACATTAGAGAGTCCACTATTTCGTTGTAATTAGAGAGGCACTGTATGTGTTGTAATGAGAGGCTACGCATTAGTGTGTAATTAGAGAGGCCACTGTGTGTGTTTGTAATTAGGAGGACTACTATTTCTGTTATAAATTAGAGGCGCACATGTGTGTGTATTTAGAGAGGCCTACTATTTCTGTTATAATTAGAGGGCGCACTGTGTGTGTTGGTAATGAGAGGCTACTTGTTATATGTCTGTAATTAGTTAGATTGACTGTATTGTGTTGAAATGAGGCTACTGTATGTGTTTGTGTTACGGATTAAATGTTCTGGTGTATTTCTGTTTCTCTCCTTCTCCCCTACTCAGAGGTGACCAATCATCCATTCCCGACTCAGTCATCAATAGTCGCTAATCGGAAGACACCGACTGCTCCTTTTCCTCTACCCAATACAAGTCGCTTTCCTTTGGTTTAAAACACCCCTTCGTTTGTTTTTCCCGCAGCTCAATCTCTCTGTCAATGTCATATGTCTGTAGATTCTTTGTTGTTTTTGCATTACATGATACTTGTGTCCCCACCTGTGAGTATTGTGTTTGGTTATGGGTGTTTGAAGTGTTGTTGTTAATGCTGCGGGAACAGGGGTACAGATAAATCGCCATGGCCGCTACATTACCCGTAGGTTAAACGTTGTTAGAAACAGACTAGTTAGAACTGGGCGGACACCCCTGTATTATGTGGTTAAGTTAGTTAGTGGTTGTTGCATGGGCTGTCTATTTTCTTTAGGGGTGTTTTTGGGATTATTATTGTTTCATTCATTGGGTATGCTCAGCCCTTTTCCTGCTCCGCGCGCAGTAGTGTGTGTGTTATAAATAAACCTTTGAGTGTTTGACGGTAGTTCTTAGTAGTCGTGGGTTTATCTTCGTTTTTTCACTGTTACGTTTTCAGCTATTATATTGTGCATGAGTTATGTGTGCGGGTCGCTTCCGATCACCCCTAGAGTGTGCTGGGGCGCAAAAGGGAATTCGTAACAGTTGTATTAGAGAGGCCGTGACTTGGTATGTGTTGTAATTGGTGAGGCCGGACTGTATGTTTTTTGTATTGGAAGAGAACTACTGTATGTGTTTGTATTGGAGAGGACCTACTGGTGTGTGTTGGCATTTAGAGAAGGCCTAGCTGTATGTGTTGTATTTGGAGAGGCCTAACTGGTATGTGTTGTAATTGGAGAAACTATTGTATGTGTTGGTAATTGGGAGAGGCTTAGCTGTATTGTGGTTGGTAATTTGGAGAGGCTACTGTATGTGTTGTAAATTGAAGGCTACTGTACGTGTTGTAATTAAGAGCCCACTGTTGTGTTGTTAGTGGAGGTACTGTATGTGTGTTCGTAATTAGTGGACTATCTGTGTGGTGTAGTATTTAGAGAGGCGGTACTGTTGATTTGGTAATTAGAGAGGCCACTGGGTATTGTGTTGTAATGTAGGAGAGGCCTACTGGTTGTGTTGGTAATTAGAGAGGCCCTCACTGGGTCTTGTTTGTTGTAATTAGCAGGCCTGACTGGTTGTAGTTGTAAATAGAGGCCTACGTGGGTTGTGTTTGTGTAATAGAGGCCTACTGGTTGGTTTTTGTAATTAGAGAGGGCCTACTGCGTTGTGTTGTAAGTTAGAGGCTATTGTGTGTGTTGGTAATTAGAAGCTCTACTGTGTGTTGCAATTTAGAGAAGGCTCTACTGTATGTGTTGTAATTAGGAGAGGCTACTGTGTGTGTTGCATTTAGAGAAGGCTACTGCTAAGTGTTGTAATTAGTGAGGGCCTCTGTTGTGTTGTATTTAGAGGCGATGTTGTGTTGGTAAAATTAGAGAGCTACTGTTTGTGTTGTAAATTATAGAGGGCTACTGGTTGTGTTGTAATTATAGAGGCCTCTGTATGTGTTGTAATGAGAGGCTACTGGTATATGTTTTAAATTAGAGGCCTACTGTATGTGTTGTATGACGAGGGCTACTGTTTGTGTGTATTAGAGAGGCCTACTGTATGTGCTGAATTAGGAGATGGCGTACTATGTGTTGGAAATACAGGCTTCTGTGATGTGTTGTAGATGAGGGGATGCTCTGTGGTATGTTGTAAGTTAGAGTCCTCTCTATGTGGCTGTAATTAGAGGGGCTACTGTATGTGGTTGTATTAAGAGAGGCCTACTATATGTGTTGTAATTAGTGAGGCTACTGGTTTGGTTGTCTTGTATTAGAGAGGCCTACTGTACTGTGTTGTAATTAGAGAGGCCTACTGTGTTGTGTTGTAACTAGTAGAGAGCCTAGCTGGTTGTGTTGTAATTAAGAGAAGGCTACTGTGTGTGTTGTAATTCACCGAGAGGCTCCTTTGTGGTGTGTTGTAAATTAGGAAGGAGGCTACTGGGTGTTGGTGTTGGTAATTAGAAGAGGCTACTGTATGGTGTTGTAGATGAGAGGCTACTGTT